>NC_064851.1:29717418-30017418 GCF_024139225.1 Suncus etruscus | reverse complement strand
AATTCACATGACAGAAACCATTCCATAGTCTGCAGTGTATAATTATTTTAAAAAAGTTTCATCTTTAAACATTTCACACACTTTAGTTACATATATTTAAAGCTTCTGGATTTTTGATAGATTAATCAACAATGACTCAGAATCTCTCAGAAATTTTAAAGCACTGAACTTTAAAATTTTTACATTCTAATAATAAAAATAACCAATATGCAAGGGATCAGTAAGCAAAACTAGATTTTCTTCTCCTGTGAATAATGTCTTATATTCTGCCAATAATTCATTTCCTTACATATGGTCCTGGCAAATCATTACTGGATCTGAAATCAGAGCACAATGTGTAACACATTGAATACAAAATGCACTTGTCCTAAACATATTGTCCTCTTTCAACTGTCATTTACAGAGTATTTCTATGCTAGACACAACTTGAAATTGTTTTGTCAAATGTAGCCTGCATTACAGATCATTCTAATTATTAGTACAAAAGACTCAATTTTGACATATATTCACTATATTGCAGAGGTTCCTAAACAAATTTGACCTAGTCCCCCTTTACAAAGTAAACCACCCAGTATCTCCTGAAAAATCTCTCCCTTTTAAGCAAACATTGCCTCACTGCAGTCATTATAACCCACTTTGCAAAACATGACACTACAGTATTCTGTAAATGATGATTTGGTGGCCTGGGACCTGCTTTAAGAAGGGTTAGCTAATAAAAGTTCTAGAAAAGTTTTAACTCATACCAGGGTCTTCTATATTATACAGTATCATTTGGTTGAGAAATTTCCATGGAAGATTTTCAGGTTATTTTAAGCTAAAGCTGTCCAATCTATTTTGGCCATGTTCCATATTTTTATGCAAAATGACTCCCTCTAGACCCTTATAATGTCCCTTCATACCTCTGTACCATTGTTCATAATTATCTCCTCTCTGAATATTCTCTCCTTTCTGGAAGATAGAAGCTATTGCTTCAACTAAAGCATCCAAACTCTGGCTCCAATGTGTGAGAACTAATTCTTTTATCTCTTTTGCTCCTTAGGATCAACTTAGACTCACTGGATTATTTCACTTTTGTTCCAAAGTTATTTCGTCCAACCAACTGTAAAATGGATTTGTTTTATAATTGGCACTGCTCAGATCTTTCCTCCCTTCCACCAGCTTTACCAAGCTCTTTAAATCTCTTAGTTTTCTCAGTCTCCTAGTGTGACAACTGATGTAGCATCTATTCTCCAGGAGAATCAAATGATATCCCTGACACTAGCCCTTCTGGGAACTCATCTTGTTAAAATATAACACTTCCTGGTACAAATCCTGGAAGATTACTCTTGTGCATTAAAGTGTCATTTTCTTCTGATGATCTCACTTACTTGGATGTTGTAATATCTTTTCCATCTCACACTATGAAGGTTCTCTTCTCACTTGAAATTCTATGGAGAAAATGGCATTGGAACAAGGGGAAAGGACAAAATTTTCTTGCTGACAATGTTTTCCCAAAAAATCTCCATGACTTACATAAATGTTAATTTTATGACTCAGTTCTATGAAGAGTCAATATCCCAGTAAGAACCCTGTAACTGGGGAAGTACATTTAAAACTTGTCTCAAACTTCAAGTACTCACTAACTCTCTAGAGCTAGCTCACTAGCTAATAGATATGTGAGGTACCAAGTCTTACTTTTCCTCTCATATAACCTTCATGTTATTGTAATTGTGGGTAGGGTAGGATTTCACCTACCCTTGCCCCTCCTCTATGCACATATCAACAGTATGTGTTGAATCTAATATGTTAAAAACATTTTGCTGGCATTAGATTTTCAGTGTTCTTGAAGACAGGAACTGCGTCTCACTCATGTCTGTCATCAAAAAACTTTGTATGTAATCTAAGACATAATAATCAATTAAAAAACCTCATATAAATGAGGACTTCTACATGATCAGTGCCTCATATGGTCACATCATCTATGCACTTTGGCATAGAGGAGTTCCAGCACATCCAGAAGAAATTCTGTGATATGCAGTACCAATTGGTTTGGCTTAGACTCAGAACACAGGGATTCAAAGCCTAGTTCTTATAATCGATTGACTTTGAAAAAGATGATTGTCATGGGATTTAGTGTCATCTTTTTGCAAGAGTTTGGCATGTTTGTTTTTCTGCCTTGCCTTAAAGTAGATTTCAGTTATTTTTAGGTTGGTTTTTAGTCTGTAAAGTTCCTCAGCTGTTGTCTATCTGTGTGTAAAGCTGTATATTTTTCCTTCATACCTGAATGTTAGTCTGGCTAGGTGAAGTATTCTTGGTGAAGTATTCCTTTCGTTGGATTTTATCACTATATCCCACACTGCCTTTGGGCCTTGAGAATTACTTTTGACAAATCTGCTGTAAACCTTAAGGATGCTCTTTTGTACATAATTTCTCTTTTTGATCTTGCTGCTTTCCTATTTATGGTGTTCATCATTGTGACTAAGATGTGCCTTGGGGTGTTTTTCGTTAGATATTTTTTCTCCAGTACTCTTTGGAAATCTAGTATTTAATTGCATGTACTCTTTATTTAGCTTTTTGAGTTTTTCTGCAATGACGTCCTTAACTGTTGATTTTTCATGGAGATTTCCTTTCAGGGACTCCAATGATTCTTATATTGTTTCTATTGCGTTTATCATAGATGTTTATTTTTATCTGTTCACATTCTTTGAAAATTTTTTTATATTGTCTGATCATTTGTTCCAAGGCTCTTTTCCAGCCTCTTTTGTTGTATGGAGTTTTATTCAACTCATCTTCCAGCTCACTGATTCTGTCTTTAGCAGCTGTTACTCTGTTAGTGAGGATTTCCAGTGAGGTTTTCATTTTAGTTATCAAGTTGTTTTTTTAGCCCTGATATTTTAGTTTGGCATTTTCTAACTTCTACTCTAATGTTCTCTTGATTCTTATTTGCGGTTTATTTGGTTTGGTCCATAGATTCTTTGAGTTCCTTGAATATTCTCCAAATTTTCTCTTTAAAGTCTTTCTCACAAAATTTATGTAGGTGGCTGGAACTTGTTGGGTCTTCATATCTATCATTTTCTTTTTCTGAGTATGGTGGTCTTCTGAGATGCTTCCCCATAGTTCCTTTACAGTGTAGTTTTTAAATATGTGTTGTGCTGGTGTTCATTGATTAGGGATTAAGTGCAGCTGCAGAGCAAAGCTCCATGGCTGCGTTCTTCTGCTTTTCTGTTTTTGGGTAGGAGAAGCCTGCGTTACTTCAGCAGAGGAGGGGCTTTACCTCTCAACTTAAAGCTTCTGCACCTCAAAGAAAACAGTGACTAGGATACAAAGACCACCACAGAATGGAAGAAACTATTCACCCAAAACCCATCTCATAAGGGACTAATATCCTGGATATACCAGATACTGGCAGAATTTAAGAAGACAAAAAAAATCTAATCCCATAAAAATGGGGAGAAGAAATGAACAGATATATCTTCACAGAAGGAATGCATATGGCCAAAAGAAATATAAATAAAAGGCTCCACACCACTAATCATCAGAGAGATGCAAGTCAAAACAACAATGAGGTATCATCTCATGCCACAGAGTCCAGCACATATAACAAAGAACTAGAACAACCAACACTGGCAGGGATATGGGGAGAAAGGGACTCTCATTCTCTGTTGATAGGAATACTGTCTAGTTCATCCTTTCTGGAAAATAACATGGATATTTCTCAAAAAGCTGGAAATTGGTCTCCTATGTGATAAAGTAATATCACTCCTAGGGATATATCATATGAACACAAAAATACAATATTAAAATGCCCTCTGCATTTATATTTATTGCAGCACTATTTACAATAGCCAGAATATGGAAATAACCCAGGTGCCCAACAACAGATGAGTGGCTACAGAAACTGTGGTACAGTTTCACAATGGAATACTATGCAGCTATTAGGAAAAATAAAATCATAAAATTTGCATATACATGGATGGACATGGAGACTATCATGATGAGTGAAATGAGCAAATGGAGAGGAATAGATATAGAATAGTCTCACTCATTTGTGAGACATAAGAAAAATAAAAGACAGTATGGCAATAATATCCAGAAACAATAGAGCTGTATGTTGGGAGGGCCAGCTCATGACATGAAGCTTGCCACACAAAGCATTGATTGTAGCTAGAGCAGTAGCTACAATGACAATGATAGTGAGGAAGAGAGGCAGAATGTCTGAGAGATAGGCAGGGATTTGGGGTGGGGAGGATAATGAGGGGACATTGGTGGTGAGAAAATCACACTGGTGAAGAGTGGTGTATATTCTATAACCGAAACCTCAGTATGAAAATTTTTGTAAACACGATGATTAAATGAAACTTAAAAAAAAATAAAGCCTAGTTCTGTCTTGTAATAGCTGCAGAAGGATACCTCTTCCCCAAGTGTTTACCTTTTCTATGTCTTTATCCCTTCTTACATGGGATGGGGGGTTATCTGTATTGTCACCTCTATAGTAAGATTAAGTTTCTGAAAGTTTTTTCCTAGATGATTAGGTGCCTATACCACTGCAACATGATTAAGCCACATATTTTTGTTTTTGTCGTTTTGGTTTTGTTTTGTTGCTTTTGAGGGATGGGCACATTTGGTGTAGCTCAGGGTTATCCCTGTTAGGACTAAAACCCAACTACAAACATGTTTGTAATCATGGTGATTAAATAAAGATATTATTATTAAAAATAAGTAAAGCAGACTAAAACAATAACAAATGAAAAATGGTCACAGTAAAAATTATTTAAAAAAGAAAAAATCTGGGGTCAGAGAAATAGCACAGCGGTGTTTGCCTTGAAAGCAGCCGATACAGGACCCAAGGTGGTTGGTTCGAATTCCAGCGTCCCATAAGTTCCCCCGTGCCTGCCAGGAGCTATTTCTGAGCAGATAGCCAGTAGTAGCCCCTGAACACTGCTGGGTATGGCCCAAAAAACAAACAAACAAATAAAAAAATCTGAAAAAATAAAACAACTACCCTGGATCAGGTTCAGGAGAACAAAGAGATGCCCACTACGAACCTACATCAGCCATGTGCAAGCCTACCACTGTGCTATCATTCTAGCCCAGAGCCACATTTCTTAAAGGAGAACATTTAAAGACAGTGATAGCTTGTGGACTCCCTTCTTTATTTATCTTTTTATTTAATACATTTCTTATTTCACTATACCAGCTGTGTCATCTGCTGAGAATGAAAAGATAAACCTAAAAAGACATAGTTCATGGAGCTGACAACCTCAACGATACACACAGATACATTTAATAAACACACAAATGTCAGCTAGCAGGGTATCAAGCTGTATATTGGGTCTCAATTTAATGATAAAAAAAGCAAAGACCAGAAGGGGAAGAGATAGGAAAGATGGATAGAAATTTGAAAAGTTACTTCCTTATGAATAGAAACAAGTTCCATACAAGTTTGAGAAAAGGTTAATGAAACTGTCCTTTCCTCATTCTGTTCTACTTCCTCCGTCTCTCAATACCATATTGAAGTTCATTCCTAGCATTTAAAAAGACTTTTTTGTAGAGGACTAGAGTGATAGTATATAGATAAGGCAATTGCTTTGCAAACAGATGACTAAAATTCAATCCCTGATACCTCTCAGTGGTCCTCAAACTATGACCTGCGGGCCACATATTGTATTTGTATTTGTTTTGTTTCTTCATTGCAAAATAAGATATATGCAGTGTGCATAAGAATTCGTTCATAAGTTTTGTTTTTACTATAGTCAGACCCTCCAATGGTCTTCGGGACAGTGAACTGGCCTCCTGTTTAAAAAGTTTGAGGACCCCTGCCAGATGGTCTCCTGAACCCGCTAGGAATGATCCCTGAGTGCAGAGCCAGGAGTAAATCTTGAATAATACCAGTATGGACACTTTCAAAACAAAACAAACAAACAAACAAAAACCCCCAACACTTTTTTTTTTTTTTTTTGGTTTTTGGGTCACACCCAGCAGCGCTCAGGTGTTACTCCTGGCTTTAGGCTCAGAAATCGCTCCTGGCAGGCTCAGGGGACAATATGGGATGCCGAGACTCGAACCACCATCCTTTTGTACGCAAGGCCTATCTCCATGCTATCTCCCGGCCCCAACCCAACACATCGTATATCATGATATAAATGCAAGCTAACATTGGTAGGTAATGGGTATAAATGGGTATAAATTCTCAACACATATGATTGCCTTTTCAAAACTGATATTAGAATCAATATCAAGGTTTTTTTGTTTTTTGTTTTTGAAGGTGGAGTACCTAAAAAAAGTCCTCAAGGAAATTCCTGGTAGTCCTGGGCATATCCAGATGTCAGGTATGCATTCAAGCTCCTCCCAACCCCAATCTCAATTCTCGGGTACACAAAACGTTGATCGTTGAAATTGAATATACAAGAAATGAGGTTTAGTAAGCTTCTTTTTTGTTGTTTTTGTTTTTAGGCCACACCTAGCGGGGCTCAAGGGTTACTCTTGGCTCTGTGCTCAGAAATTACTCCTAGTAGACTCAGAAAATCCAGGTAGGTCGGCCCAGCACAGGTTGGTGGTGTGCATGGCAAAAGGTCTACCTACTGTGCTATTGCTCCAAAATGAGTTTTCCTAAACGTCCATTCTGTGCTTAAGTTCTCATATCATTGACCAAAAATGAGACCATTTTTCTAATGATTTTTTTCCAGGTTGGGGCTAAAGACTAGCAAAAATATATATTTAGATAATTAGTGATTTGTGTGTTGTTTTCTCTTATATTATAGAAAATGACCACTGAGGTCTGAGGCAGTGGAGAGCTTTATTGAATTATTTCCTATTCAGAGAAAAAAATGCCATAAATAAGATCACGATATCTCTAATTTTAATTAACATATATTTTTTGTTTGTGTGCTCATTGTTTTTAAATACATGTTCTTTAAAGTTTGTTAATTTTATTAATATTAAGTTTAAGAAGTTTATGCAGCTTATTCAGAGATCACTTAATCCAAGTAGCTCCTGAAAAACTGGAAAATACATAATCTGTTCCTAATCATTAAGAATCATTAAGACTCTGGTTGTAAATATTTTAGTCACAGAAAAATTTTTACCTTATTGAGTGAAACAAAGCCATTTTAGAAAGAGAGCCAATGACCAAATTAATTCTTTTATGGAGCTGTCTGATTTGATTAAGCTGTTGTACTGCATTTTAAAACTCATTAACAAGAGCATCAAGCCATTTTGTAAGTGATTTTTTTCCCCTAACGTTTTTTTTTTTCTTTTGCATTTGCTGTCCTAGAAGTCTTTTGGTGTCAATCAAAATAGATGCTAAATCACTGGCTTCATAACATAATTCAGCAGTGGGTGAATTCTGCTGTCTCTTTGAAATATAACCTTGCAAAAGTGGCTGATTTGCCTGTTGCCTTCTCTGATAAGGAAAATATATTTATAATGACATTGTGGTTGTATGTGTATTTCACAACATATCTTACTTTGTAACAAATTTGTTCAATCTTACTAAATTTTCCTTAATATTAGGTACAAAGGGGGCACCTTGAAAAACAGAATCTCTTTTCATTTTCAACCAGTGTCCTCAAATTGATTCTATATTAGGAAACTCCAATGAAAAGAAATTCACAATGGAAAAACAGAAGGAATATGGCTTTACTGGGGGAGTTTAATGAAAGGAAGAGGAGCCTGTTGGATAAATCTGCACAAAAGAGGCAGATAACAAGCTTTTTTCCAGAGCTGAAAGCTAAACATGACACAGTAGAGAATTAACTGCATACACACAAGGATCAGAGCCTGAGTGAGACAGGCTTTGCAAAACTTCTCCACAATAATGATTTCCTTAAGCAGAAATCTCAGAGATTTGCCATCATACTTACAGTCATTATTTCTAGTAGTACAATAAATGGATAAATAGAAATTAAATTCCCAAGTGAACAGCGACTAGTGTGCTATATTCCATATTTCTCATGAAATTCATTACAGAAAGATTCAGTGAAACATTACACTGAGACATAAGAAAGATGATACTATTTAATGTGTACTGAGAGAGCCAATAAATGTAGACTAATAAAACATTCATTAATTTAGTAAACATTGATTGAGCCTTTGCTAGTCTCCAAATTTTGCATCAAGGAGCAGGATGACAAAAAAGGAACAATAGTAGTCCAGGCTTTTGACATAAGCTGAAATGGCTGAGTAGACAGAAATGTTAAAACATAATTACTATGCAGCATAAAGACAGAATGCTAGGGAATCAAAGAGGAGAGAACAACCAAAGAGTTTACAAGGACCTCATGTTGGTGATAATATTTGAGGCATTTCCTCCCAATCATGAGGAAAAAGATCAGATACACACAGCAAATATTTCTAGAGACTCTAAAAATCGAGGTATCTAAAATTTGTGGATGAGTAAGGATCAGATATGAGGCTAGAAAGGCAAACTGATTGTAATGATAAGGAATTGGATCTTTACACAATAGATAAGAGAAAGAAAATGGTAAAGTATCTCCAATGCCAGGAGACAACTAGAAGAGGACATGTTTGCAGTAAGCACAAGCAGATTCAAATGTATGGTGCATAACTGGAAAAATGATCAGGAACTGTGTGCAGTTTCAACAAAGTAGGAAGATTTAGTGCAGTCTTCATTTATAATTTAAAAAAAGATGATGGGACCAGAATTGCACATTATGTTATTTGTCACAATGGAAAGAAAGACATACAGAGTAGGGGAGAACATGTGAAAACAGAAAAAACCATTAAAAGATAAGATGCACTGGTATTCTAGGAAAAAGATGTCTTTATATGAAGGTCATAAGCAGACTTAAATAGTAGAATTGAAATAATTGGAGCCACTTATTTACTTAGGAAATATTAATTTCAGTGTCAAGTATGGACAATATAGTACTAATCAGAAAAGGCATGAAATATTGATCTTCACTACAGACTGGCTTTTCACAAACAACAGTAGAAACTTAAAGAAAAATGATTAAGAATTACCTTTGGGTTATGCTTTGAGGAATATGATTCCTGCATAAACTATAAAAATACCAGATATTCTTTTCATTATTGGAAGCACCAGTCAAATATTTTTTGAAATATTTACATCTATTTCCTACATTTATTTAAACTAAGGAGGTCATAAACAATAAAATGTTTGAAAATTCAGGAATGTATTGTAGGAAGTGATGTTGGGAAATATTTAATATAATAAATTAGGTTTTCAGCATATAATTTACCTACAAAGCACTCAGGTGAAACTGTCTAATAGGTAGCTAGATCTATGATTAAAAGTTTAAGAGATAGCATAGCTGTACAAATGTTTAGAATATTATTAGGGAAGTTGTAGAAACTGGTGTGAAAGAACTAAAAAGATCCTATAGAAGAACTAGTACAGAAGAGGGTTGAGGAAGGAAATGCAGGGCATAAATTAAAGTTGGAGAGAAAAACTATTTCTGGAAACTAAAGGGGGAAGTGGTAATCAAAAGGCTTAGGATAAAATGGTAATATAAACTTGATAATTTTCTGATAATGCTCAGTGAAAGTGTGTTTAACCAATTCTTCTGTCTTTGCTTTGACGTTTAAGTACTTATTCATTTTAATATACTGATGAATTAAATGTGCTGAAGCCTACAATTCATCTATATGACAGGTGGTCTTAGTTTCACCTTTGTTTGTAATTATCTATTTGGTTTCTTCAAGGCATTATGTTTGCACTATGTACTATGCACTACAATCTTTATATAGGTTTATTACAGAAACAAATTCATTTAGAATTATATGTAATCAATTTTCAGATCCAGAGAATGCTATTTATATACTTGTTGCCCCCTGATTGAATCTCCACTCTCCTCCACTTTGCCCTAGAAGACTAATCTTTTGGGAATGATCAGTGCATCAATCCATTTGACATCTTGCTTTTGATAGATTTTGGTTAATGATGGGCTCTGTAGGAGCTTGAAGAGTAAGCAGATGATTTGCTGGCCCCAATTCACTCCTTATCCTCTCTCTACCACTCTACTTAAGGATATAGTTCCTGCATGAAGACCTCTCCTTACCCTCTATGGGATCTCCTACCACTTCACTCTTGGTTCCTTTTGGGCTATGAATATTAAAGGCTTACTGTTAAACCCAAGGTACAGAACTGGCTTGACTGCTTTCCTTATTTATGTATGTATGCATGTATATGTGTGTGTATATTTTGTGTGTGTATATATATATATATATATATTTAAAGGCTTGACTGCTTTCCTTATTTATGTATGTATGCATGTATATGTGTGTGTATATTTTGTGTGTGTGTATATATATATATATATATATTTAAAGGCTTACTGTTAAACCCAAGGTACAGAACTGGCTTGACTGCTTTCCTTATTTATGTATGTATGCATGTATATGTGTGTGTATATTTTGGGGTCACAGCCAGCAACCCCTAATGCTCAGAGTTTACTCCTGGCTCTGCATTCAGGAATTACTCCTGGCAGTGCTCAGGGGCCATATGGAATGCTGTGCATATAACCTAGGTTGATTTGTGCAAGGCAAGTGCCTTACCAATTGTACTATCAGTCTGGCCCCCTTTAAACCCTAACATAATCCTTAAACCCTAACATAACCCAATAAGTAATAATAATTTCTTTATCAAATGCTCAAATAACTCTGTTTCAGTTGTATAATGTCTTTTTGATAGGAAAAATGAAACACTCAGCAGATGTTAGTAACCCATTATTTCCCTTTATTGGTTTTGGTTTCTTTCATAAATGGGATAGTATCAGAGGAGTTTAGATTGGGAAGGTAGCAAGAATGAGTGCGGAAGGCATAGGTGATCTTTTTGCTTTATGCTGAGTTTGGCTGTCTGTGCAATGTAGGACTAGCAGTAAGATTGGGCATTTTTCCTCAATCACTTAGCAGTGAGCCCCTGAGATAGTAGAAGACCGAAAAGGTCTACAATTCACCTTGACATATTGGGGGATGAAACCTCATGTGTCTAGCTTTTCAGGTAACTGCTGTTTGAGTTCATGTTCAGAGCCATCAATTCTGTGTTGAAGAAGTTCCATAAATCAGGCTGCTATACAATGAGCAATGCCTGCTATTTCAAAAGATGTTTTTATCATATTTTTGGCCAGTGTACAAGAAAACTAAGGTGACAGGAGAAAGTACCTTCAAAAGTTTTAATGGATATTCTTTTTGATGGCAGATGTAGATGTGATGGAAACTTCCAGAAAATACATAGATAAAAATGCAATGCAAATCATGACTCTTTTTTCTCTGAAAACCACCGTAAGGCAATGGAAGAATGGAAAAGTAAAAATAAACAATTTCCTTTAAAGAACAATTTGAGATCAATTTATATATTTTATGAAAGCAACTCGGATAGAAATGGAAAGAGACTGAGTAGAGATCATAGAATCTCAGTGACTGGAGTTTAAGCCATCCCAAATTTATTTTCTGAAAGTGAGAGATGTGCCCTGCATAATAGAAGTTTCCTCCTTTACTGACAAAATATATATGGAAAGAGGAAATTAAGACTCCACCTCAATGGAATAGTGTTTCAAAAAATAGAAAAGATTCTGACCAAAGATACATATATTTGGTTTTTTTTTTTTTTGGGTGGGGGGTGTTCCAGGCTTTAAATACAGGAACTCATAAATGCAAGACAAGTGCTCTTGAGTATTTTAGGAAGATGTAAGAATCTTTGTGTTGTAAGCTTTGCTAGACAGAAATGCTAACCCGGTCTTGTCTCAAGACTTAAAAAATACTGATATAGGAAAGCAAAACTCATTCACTAATGAATGGAGAAAAAGAAAATAGTCGTATCTATTTCTTCTCCCTACTTTTTGATGGATTAGATGTTTTATTTTTCTTGGTAAGTTGTTTTATCAGTGCCTTGTATATCTTGGATATTAACTCCTTATCAGATGGGTGAATAATTTGTCCCATTCTATGGGTAGATTTTATATCTTAGTCACTGTTTTATTTAAAGCCCAGAAGCTTCTCAGTTTAATGCAATTCCATTTGTTTATCTTTTGGGGGGGCCACACATGTTTGATGCTCAGGGGTTACTCCTGGCTAAGCGCTCAGAAATTGCCCCTGGCTTGGGGGGACCATATGGGACGCCAGGGGGATTGAACCATGGTCCTTCCTTGGCTAGCACTTGCAAGACAGACACCTTACCTCTAACACCACCTCTCCGGCCCCCCATTTATCTTTGCTTTTATTTGGTTGGCAGTGGTGTTTTATTCTTGAAGATATCTATAGCTTCAATGTTATTAAGTGTTCTGCCTATGTTTTCTTCAATGTATGTTATGGTTTCAGGTTTGAAATCAAGGTCTTAAATCTATTTTTATTTGACTCTGTATATAGTGGGAGAGATCTGAGATCACATTTTTTTTGCATGTAGTTGACCAGTTTTACCAATACCACTTGTTGAAGAATTTTTCCTGGCTCCACTTATATTTATTGCCTCTTATCAAAGATTAATTGATTGTATACCAGGATATCAGTTTCTAAATATTCAAGTTTACTTCATTACATCCTCGATATCATTACTTCATTACATCCTCGATATCAGCCCCAAAACCATAAGATATATAGAACAGCACATAGGCAAAACACTCCAGGACATTACAGGCATCTTCAAGGAGGAAACTGCACTCTCCAAGCAAGTGAAAGCAGAGATTAACAGATGGGAATATATTAAGCTGAGAAGCTTCTGCACCTCAAAGGAAATAGTGCCCAGGATACAAGAGCCACCCACTGAGTGGGAGAAACTATTCACCCAATACCCATCAGATAAGGGGCTAATCTCCAAAATATACAAGGCACTGACAGAACTTTACAAGAAAAAAACATCTAACCCCATCAAAAAATGGGGAGAAGAAATGAACAGACACTTTGACAAAGAAGAAATACACATGGCCAAAAGACACATGAAAAAATGTTCCACATCACTAATCATCAGGGAGATGCAAATCAAAACAACGATGAGATACCACCTCACACCCCAGAGAATGGCACACATCACAAAGAATGAGAATAAACAGTGTTGGCGGGGATGTCGAGAGAAAGGAACTCTTATCCACTGCTGGTGGGAATGCCATCTAGTTCAACCTTTATGGAAAGCGATATGGAGATTCCTCCAAAAACTGGAAATCGAGCTCCCATACGATCCAGCTATACCACTCCTAGGAATATACCCTAGGAACACAAAAATAGAATACAAAAACCCCTTCCTTACACCTATATTCATTGCAGCACTATTTACCATAGCAAGACTCTGGAAACAACCAAGATGCCCTTCAACAGACCAATGGCTAAAGAAACTGTGGTACATATACACAATGGAATATTATGCAGCTGTCAGGAGAGATGAAGTCATGAAATTTTCCTATACATGGATGTACACGGAACCTATTATGCTGAGTGAAATAAGTCAGAGAGAGAGAGAAAAACGCAGAATGGTCTCACTCATCTATGGGTTTTAAGAAAAATGAAAGACACCCTTGTAATAATAATTTTCAGACACAAAAGAGAAAAGAGCTGGAAGTTCCAGCTCACCTCAGGAAGCTCACCACAAAGAGTGATGAGTTTAGTTAGGGAAATAACTACATTTTGAACTGTCCTAATAATGAGAATGTATGAGGAAAATGGAGAGCCTGTCTAGAGTACAGGCGGGGGTCGGGTGGGGCGAAGGGAGACTTGGGACATTGGTGATGGGAATGTTGCACTGGTGGTGGGTGGTGTTCTTTACATGACTGAAACCCAAACACAATCATGTATGTAATTAAGGTTTTTAAATAAATTAAAAAAAGATTAATTGATTGTATACCAGGATATCAGTTTCTAAATATTTAAGTTTACTTCATTGATCTGATGGTCTGTTTTTATTCCAATACCAAGCTGTTTTAATGACTACTGCTTTATAGTACTATTTAAAGTTAGGGAAAGTGATGCCTCCCAAGTTCTTTTTCCTAAGAATGGCTTTAGATATTTTTGAACTTTTATTGTTCCAGTGAGTTCCAAGATTATTTGATCTACTTCTTTGGTATTCATATAGAGATTGCATTGAATCTGTACAATGTTTCGGGAAGTATTGCCCTTTTAATGATATTAATCCTCCCAATACATGAGCAGATATTTTCTCAAAGAAGAAATATAGATGGCCCAAGGGCACATAAAAAGTGCTCCACATCAACTATCATCAGGGAGATGTAAATAAAACAACAAAGGAATATCATCTCGCACCATAAAGACTGGTACTTATCACACAGAATAAGAATAACTAGGGTTGGTGTAGATACAGGGAAAAAGGGACTCTCCATTCACTGCAGGTCAGAATGTAGTTGATCAGCCTTTTTGGAAAATAGGATATTCTTCAAAAAAACTAAAAATATCCAGCAATACCACTCGTAGGGAATATATTTTGGGAACCCCAAAACACCATGCAAAAAAGTCCGTTGCATTCCTTTCTTCATTGCAGTACTATTAACAATAGCCAGAATCTGGAAACAACCTAAGTGCTAGGGAACAAATAAGCTGATAAAAACAAAAAATAAAAAAACTGTGGTACATCTAAAAGAATAGAATAGTATGAAGCTATTAGGGAAATGTTATGAAATATGCTTACATATAGATGGATATGGATAATATTATGCTGAGTGAAATGAGTAAGAGCAGAGGGATAGATATAGAATACTCATTTGTGGGATACAAGAAAAATAAAGGACAGCATGGTAATAATATCCAGAGACAATAGAGATGAGGTTCAGGAGGACCAGTCTGTGGTAAAAAGCTTGTCACAAAGAACTGCGAATGCAGTTAAGAGTAGAAAAGGACCTACAATGATATTTGGAACTGACCACTTTGGACAAGAACTGATGCTGAAAGGGAATAAAGTGGAATGCATGGCATCTTTCCATAAACAATAGTGAAAACTCCAGTGTCCAAAATAAAAGAGATGGAGAGAAGTAAAATACCTGCCTCAAAGGCAGGCAGGGTTGGAGAGTATGGGAGGGAAACTAGGGGTACTAGTGGCAAAAAATGTGTACTGGCAAAGAGTGGTATACATTCTATGACTGGAACTCAACTATGAACTATTTTGTAACTATGGCCCTTAAATAATCATAACAATATGAACAATTATAAAAATGAAAAATATCTGCCACAGAAGAAGTTAGGGTAGAGGACAGAAGGGAAAGTGAAAAAAATCTGCTCAAAGATACTGTAAGACAAAAGACAAAAAAGAAGCAAAATCTATGAACAAAGTACAATTTTCTGTAAAATATTCCCAGAGGACAGATGAAAATTGTGATAAATGTTTTGCTATGAATTTTGGAGAGGGAAAATACCCAAGGAATCTGGAACCACTCTGGTCAACTGAGCATTGCTAGATAGTCCTGGAAGTCTCTAGACCAGGGGTCTCAAACTCAATTTATCTGGGAGCCGCAGGAGGCAAAGTCGGGGTGAGGCAGGGCCACATAAGGGATTTCCCTTACCGAATATTCGCAATAAAAAATCGCATTAGTAAGAAAAAAATTGCATGAAATATTTGCATACCCCGAACGGAACTGCTCAGGGTATGCGTATGTTTAATGCGATTTTTCTTACTAATGCGATTTTTATTGCGATTATTCAGTAAGTGAATAATCGTGAATAATGCCATATTTGAAGGCTGGCTGAGGGACACAAAATGTTGTACGGAGGGCTGCAAATGGCCCACGGGCCGCGAGTTTGAGACCCCTGCTCTACAACATTGCTGGTGTGACCTGGGTAATCCGTGGTGCTATAGGGTCAGAGCAGCAACACATCTTTGGACTTTTGTACTGAACCACTGAGCACTATTTGGGAGGCTCCATTGCTTAATTTTATAATAATAATTTCTTTATATATTTATCACCTACGTATGCATTCCTAAACATTATCACTCAGTTTTATCCAATTTTAAACTTTATAGAGACAAAACATGCAGTATCCACATTCTTTTGTCTTTTTTCAGAGGTGGTACTTGAAGTGATATTTTTGAGATTTATCTATCTGTAATCTATTCATTTCCAAACATGATAAATATTTTATTATTAAAATATTCTAGTGATAAAACTAGATTTTTCTTGTTTTGAAATCTTTTAAAATTAAGATAAAATTAAAAACATAAAAGCTGAAAGATTGATAAGATTTTATATCTAAAAATTTATACTAGTAATGTAGAGATGAGTGATATATTAATTTATAAAGCTAAGATACAGAAAAAATCTAAGATACAGAAATCAATGCCTTCATATGATATCCAACTTATAAAACTATCTAAATACTTATAATTATCAAGAAAATTTGCTATCATCTGTTAAAGAGAAAAAAGTTTTTAGAGCAAGCATAAATTATAATAAAAATTAAACAAAAGTCATCTCACTTGTTTTAATATACAGATTCAAAACCAAAAAGATGTCATCTTCTCTGATATATAATTGGTCAAATTGAATAAACATTATTTTCTATAAACATATAAGCTTGTTTCAGTTTTGTAAGCTAAAGTAATAAAAAAAAAAAAGCCTGGAAGACAACCTTGCTTTATCGGAAATGAGAATATTCTATAAAACTTCAGCAAAACAGGGTAGCCTATTTTGGGTATATAATAAGGCAGAAAAAAATCAATAGAATCCATGTATAAAACAGTAAAGTCATGTCTAGTAAGTTTTTCACCTTTACCCCCTTCCTACTTTGGTTTTTTCCCTCATTGCCACATCCCACCTTAGTCATGAACCAAATGATTATGCATATCAACACATGCAGCTGTCATAATCAAATGAGATTTATTTCAGGTATGCAAGATTAATTTAATATTTTAAAGATTAAAAATTTATTTCATTCCAAATATTAGCTAGAAATTTCGTGATG
This sequence comes from Suncus etruscus, assembly GCF_024139225.1. Classification (NCBI taxonomy): domain Eukaryota; kingdom Metazoa; phylum Chordata; class Mammalia; order Eulipotyphla; family Soricidae; genus Suncus; species Suncus etruscus. Next base: position 30,000,567 of record NC_064851.1, on the reverse strand, counting down.
TCTAAACACAGAACCAAGAACACAGAGTCCTTGAGCACAGCAAGGTGTGGCCCAATTCCGGGACCCAAAGATTCATAAAATGAAAATAAACGAACTTCAACTGTACACATGTGATTCTTAGGGATAATGTTAAGTAAAACCATACTCAAAGCATTTTTAAAATGCTCAAGAAATTGACGGACTAAATATCTTATTTTAACTATATTTACATAATTGATTCATTTATAAAAAATTATCTGAAAGCAATTTGTAAAGGTGAGAAAATTTAGTTGTAAAGAGAAGAATGTGGGGATTTGGGAGGGAATGTAGTGTGATTGTAAGTTAAGAAAGAACCATCTTGGGTTTCAGAAATCAGAGAGAGAGTACTGTGGGTAAGGCACTTGCACTGCATGTGCTAAGCCAGGTTTGATGCCTAGCATCATATATGGTTCCCTAAGCACTACTCCAGAAGTGACCTCTGTTGAAGCTTCCGGCTCCCCAAGAGGCGTTTGCTTCCTAGCTAGAACAGCCTTCTCTCTCCTTCCTCTAGTCCACAGGGTTACCCCTGGCCGCCTGCTCAGGGTCCCAGCAAGTGGGTTCCAGCGAGGAGCAGTTGAAAGGAGACCTCAGGCCTCCCCGTTCATGCAGGGGGCGGGGTGGAGACTGGTGAACTTTCTGCTTCCAGCAATTAAGGAAGCAAACGCCTCTAAGAGAGCCAGAAGCTTCAACAGGTAACATGGAGTTGACATGGCTCCATGCGGTAAACTTTTTGGCCAAGCTTAGGGGAAGATGCAGCCTAAGCTTCCCCCCCCACACACAGCCTTCTCTCAATTCCCATTTTCAAACTTTTTCCCCCTCGCGAAATATTTATATAAATTTGTAGGATATCATGTCATTTAATCCACTTTCATTATACAGTACAGATAGTTAAATAGGATATCATAGGGGTTCATCTATGTTTAAAATATACAGAATGTCTATGTTGTATTATTTCCTCCCCCCATTGGCTCACCACCCTACAGACTCAATTCTAGTCCTTTACTCTCACCCCCACTGTCTATTACCCCACATGGAATCATCTTTACCCTCAGCTCTTCGCTCTTTATGAAGCAGATTATTATCTTCTCCCAAGATAACTGCCACCCAAAATGAAAAAATAGACTCTCTGCCTGAGAAGAAACCAAAACTCTGTTCCTATCAATCTATTATCAATGATCTATCTTCCAACTCCCTTCACTGGGTACCTGTACTTGCTACCATAACCAGTTTCCAAGACGCCCCCAGTCAAAGACATTTCCTGGTATGAGGTGCTGAGAGTTGTTTACAGACTCTAGCTGGCCAAATTACAGACCAACGTGGTGTCCAGAAACAACAGCTCCCCCCTTGACTATTTCTAAAATATAAAAGGGACACATGTATCTCCTATGTATATTTCAGATGTATTCCCTTAACATCTATAACTCTTTTCTGAATATCCTCTTATATAGTGACAAAAAAAAAAAAAAAGAAGTGACCTTTGATCAGAGAGACAGAGGTAAGTCCCAAAATGAGAGAGAGAGACACACACACACAGAGAGAAACAGACTGACAGAGAGAGAAAGAGTGAGTGAGTGAGAGAGAGAGAGAGAGAGAGAGAGAGAGAGAGAGAGAGAGAGAGAGAGAGAGAGAGAGAGAGATATGCAGTGATTTTGGAGCTGTAACTCGGGATTGAGTTGTTTTCGCTGTAACAACGATCACAAATGGAGGAAATGTCAATATTCTGTATGCTTGAAATCTACTATAGATGTTAAAGGACAAAAAAAGTGGAATTAGCGTGGCCCCCAGAGACTAAGAGAACTCATCTTCCTCCTTTTCAGTTTCTAGACATCCCCTGATGATGGTCTACTGCTCATCTACTGCTGCTCTAAGGGTCTATTGCTCAAAGGGTTGGACTGCCTGCTCTGTATAGGAAAGGCTGAGTCCCAACATCTCATGATTTCCTGAACACCTTCTGAAAAATCCAAAGCATTGAGCTGGGAGTAACTCCTGAACCCGATTGAGTGTGACTCTCAAAGAAACAAACAAAAGAGAGCAGCAACTTTTTACTTTGTCACCATTCTTCTGTAGTTGGAACTCCCTTGGTCTCTGACTTTGGTTGGGAAAATAATCAACCCTTTCAGGAATATATTGGGTTCAATGTGATTAAACTCAGACTCTTCATTTTAAGGTGCCCAAACTAATTCCATCTTCAAAATTCTAGAAAAATTAGAAATTATAAGAACATTTTCACAAGCCCTGGGGATTAAGAAATGATTATTTTGAGGGGATTTTATTCTATGTATCACAGTGAGACAGTGCTGAGAAAAAATACACCCTCAAATTCATTGGTGAGTCCTACTCTACTTAGCTACTCATTAGAGATCCAGTCCACTCTGTATGGTAATTTAATCCATACCATCTAGTAATGAAGTCAACCCAAGACTTAATTCAGACATATCTTGAAATCTGTATTTTTTTTCTTAGAAAACCATCTTATTTCTTTACTGCAGAACTCCCCGTCAGCACTAAGGGAACCCCTGCAGCTTCTCTTGGTGATATTTGGCGAATGGAAGGAGGCTGGTGTGTAGTTGAATGCTCAAGTCAGAAGATGTGATGCTTTTCAGGTCTTGTTTTTTTTTTTTTAAACAGAAAAAACTTTTAAACTTTATTTAAAGCTTTTCCATCTTGTTCAGTTTTATTTACTATTTCTTCTCAAAGTCAAAGACATTTATAGCAACTCAAGACACTAGTCATGCACAAGTCCTTGGTAGTTTTAGAGGTAGAATGTATTTGAGCTAACAGAAATTGTTGTAAATGCATAGCAGTCTTATTAATGAGAGCAATTACTTTCTGATTTTAGTGTATTTTTGAAAAAACATTTAAATTTGACTTATTTTCTAGATGGAATATTGCTGTAATTGATTAGACAAATGTCAGCTAATGTTCAATATTTTTCTGTTGTTATTATTTTCACTTAGTCCCTCAGCAAGATTTCCAGGCATGATACTAAATTCGTTCTTCTGTTCTCAATAGTTCTTCCATGAATGTCTCTCATAATACTATGTATACATCTTATAAAGAATGAATGGGATATAATTAAAGAACCATATTTTGAAAAATCTGTAATGCCTATGTCCAGATAGAGCATAATATAAACAATTCTATTTTTTAAAAGTAAATATTTAGTTATTCTCTTCTAAATCCTTGATAAACAGTAAAGAATTATAAATTTCTTTACTTTCGGAATAATAGAATAATGAATGGAAAACAATATATTTTTAGTTCAAGCTAAAAAATGATTAAAATACAGGCTAAATATGTAGTACTTTAGTTTTGCTTGTTTTGGGAGCCAACTGACTATACTCAGAGTTTATTCCTGATTCTGTGCTCAAGGATCAGTCCTGGCAATACTTGGGGATAAAATCCTAGCAACATATCAAGGAAACAATATCCATTGTACTATCTCTTTCTAGCCCTGAAATATTTGGATTTAAGAGTAAATTAACCCTGTCTTTTTGTTAAACTCAATCTTTTAAACTCTTCAAATAAATATGTCTTTGGGAAATGGAAAAGGAGAATTTATTCACAAATTGCTTTATTCTTGGATCTAGATTTCAATATTGTATCCCACTCTATGTTGTCCTTTCAATCTTATTAAAAATAAAAATACTTCATAATTTTGCTTTAATTTTTTGTCTTCCACTCTAGAATCTGCATTTCATAAATAGTTAAAATGAATCTAGGTGACATTATCACATATAGCCATTGAGTTTTGGATCTATAATTACATCTCCTTCAAGTCCTCTTGACTTTCCACTACAAGTTTCTAAACTTCCTGTGAGCTACTTGACATTTGATCTGGGAGCATCCAGTGTGCCCTTCCCAGGCTCCTCTTTTCACAGTGTCTTTAAACTCCTTGAAGCAGTGATGTGACAAGAAATAAATACTGTGTTTTCAGACACAACCAGCAAGTAGCTCTGAATTTTTATCATGTTTTTTTTAACTTCTTCCTCAAATTTCTCTCTTAGTTATTCTATTGTTCATGCTATGAATGGGCTCAGTTGTTTTAGCATCTTTTTCAGAGATTATTAAATAATTATTCTTTAAATCAGTTAACTATATTATAATTAAATTATTTTTTCATATGTTTTATTTTGGCCTGCTAGTTCATACCAACTACATTGAATTAATAAATTTATTTTATGCCTCCTGCAAAAATTGTATTCAACATATCATTTTGATCAATCTTTGTGCAGACACATATATTCAGTAATTGGCAAAAATAAAATCATGCCTTAAATTCATGGAGATTATATCTGGTATAGAAAAAAAGTACTGGTAGTGAAAAGTAGTACTGTTAGAGTACTGGTAGCTTGGAAAAAGTTAAATTAGAGCTATAAGGAATACCTAAAAAATGGAAGTTCCCAGGAAAACATGTGATGGTATTCAAGAAAAATTTTCAGAAAAAATTAGCCAATAAACCCAGATTTTAAGGATATGTATATATTGATCAAGGAAAAAGCTAGAATCAGTGTCTTAAACCCAGATTTTAAGGATATGTATATATTGATCAAGGAAAAAGCTAGAATCAGTGTCTTCAGGGAAGTAAAAATAGCCAGCACATGAACCAGTAGATGTGCTCTGGTGACTAGAAGCATGAAATGACTCAGAAACTTAAATAAAGCTAGTGTTTTTGTTGAACAGGGAGCAAGGCAATTATTCTGGTAGATGATGTTTAAGAAACAGGTATGGATCATACCATATATCACATGTATGATGTCATATAAATATTAATAAAATAGTCTAACTTTCATAACTTCAAATATACCTCTAAATCAGTCCTTTTAAATTTATATTACAAAAATTCTTGAATTCATCGGTGTCTTTAAAAAATGTTCTCCAAACAATATGGAAATTCCTCAAAGAACTGGAAATTGAACCCTCAGATGATCCAGCTATTCCACTCCTAGGAATATACCCTAGGAACACAAAAGTACAATTCAAATATCCCTTCCTCACACCTAGGAATAAACCCTAGGAACACAAAAGTACAATTCAAAAATCCCTTCCTCACACCTATATTCATTGCAGCGATATTCACAACAGCCAGACTCTGGAAACAACCAAGATGCCCTTCAATAGATGAATGGCTAAAGAAATTGTGGTACATATACACAATGCAGTCATCAGAAGAGATGAAGTCATGAAATTTTCCTATACATGGATGTACAAGGATTCTATTATGTTAAGTGAAATAAGCCAGATGGAGAGAGATTGACACAGAATAGTCTCACTCATCTATGGGTTTTAAGAAAAATGAAAGACATTGATGTAATAAAGCCCAGAGACAATAGAGTTAATGGCTTCCTGGAAGGACTGGCTCACTATTTGAAGCTCACCACAAAGTGTGGTGAACTCAGTTATGGAAATAACTACACTAACAACTAACATGACAATGTTAAAGAATGAGAGAAGTAGAATGAATGTCGCAAATACAGGCAGGGGTGGAGTGGGGGGTATTGATGGTGGAAATGTTGCACTGGTGATGGGGTGTTCTGCTTATAACTGAAATCCAACTACAAACATGCTTGTAATCATGGTGCTTAAATAAAGATTTATTTAAAAAATGTTTTCCAGGAAATGCTTAGGAGTCTACTTGGCTGTGGTCAGATTTATGAAGGCTACTAAAATGGGAGAGAAGAGGTAATTGCCTTTAGAAGAAAGTCTATCATTCTTCTCTGAATACCTCAGTTATCCAGGACTGATGAAGCACTCCAAGCACCTATGCCAGCAATCACTAGATTGCACCTGAGTCCCACTTGATATATACAGTGTGGAAATTAATCCATCCCATTCCATTTCTCAGAATATAGTGGACCAAAGGCTGGGGTGAAGAATTGCTCTTTTTGAGGAAAAGGAAGTCAGTACCAAGTCCTTCCCAGGTTTATCACTTTTTATCACAGAAAAGAATTTCAGAAGGTAGTGACTATTGTAGTAAAATGATTTCATTTAGACCTCATTAGAAAGAAAAGAGAGTAATGCATTCAATAGAGAACACAAGCTTATTCAGAGGATAGAGAGCCCTGAATGGCTTTTGGTATGGGGTTATATGTGAATGTTGGGTTACTGATCCTACCCTAATCAATAATTGTGCCCCACCCTAGGGTGTGACCTGGTGATAGTATATTGGATTATTCCTTACTTGGTATTCTGCTCCCACCCTAGGTGATACCTGATTTTTGTGTATAAAAACAAGGGTCTGAGGAAGGCTGGGGGTCATTCTGGGATGGATTCTTCAGCCTTATTCACTGAATAAAGGTTATCTCTCTTGAAGTCTGACTGCCTGTGAGTTTTCTACCAGCCGCTATCCTGAACCCTCAGACCCGCTAGTTGAACAGGGTGGCAGATGAGTGGTCCGAGTTGGAGAAGGACCTCATCCTCCATCCCATCACTTTCCAGCCCCATCAAGGGCTAACTTGAAACATGTGAATATTCTCCAAATTGTTTCTTTGGAGTTTTTTTGAAGAGATATAGTCAATCAGGTTACTACTAAAGCTTTGACTTTTAGTGAGTTTATTCCATGTCCTTATCAAAGCCTCTTGTTTTGGATAATGTTTTTCTTTTTTCTTTGGTGGTCCAGTCTTCTCCACTCTGGCACTGATACCAGTTAGTCGTATCAGTCTCATTTCTGGTGTCTACAAAATGGGTAATTATTTATGATTTTGGTTATTTTAGGGATATTGACAAAGCAACACTTCTTTTTACTCTTTATTTTTCTAGTTTGGGTCACACCTAGCAGTGCACAGGGGTCACTTCTGGCTCTGCACTCGGCATTATTCCTAATGTACAATATGAAATGCTGGAGATCCAATCTGGGTTTGCCATGACCAAAGCAAGTGCTTTATCTCTATATATTTATGTCCTGTATTATATCTCCTATTCTTGACAGAGAAACTTCTTGGGAAATACTTCTTGGTTTTATTACTTCCTGAAAATTTATGGTCAGTGCTCCCCACCTAACCTTCTACATCTATTTACTTCAGATAAACCCATCCATTATATATTTAAAGGAGAGGTTATTGGTAGTCTTGTGCTTTTTGTTTTAATCATTTTTTGGTAAAAAGAAGACTAAGGATGTTACAAAGTTGACCAGAGAGGTTATATATAGCTCACAGAGCATTCCTTTAGGGATATTTCTTTTTTTAATTAGTCTCCAAAGAAAATAAAGCTGTTTTTAAGGTATGTGCCTTAAAAAATCTTCAGGTAGAAAAACTTAAATGTGATTAAAATACGCCTGGAGGTCCTTTTTCTTTTTTTTTTTTTTTTACAAGGGTCCAGCTGAGTGCTGAGTGTCCTGGAAAGAAGAAAGTAGAGCTGCTGTTGGGAAGATGAAACCTTAATAGAGAAATTTGGACCTAAGCAAGTAACTAAGACTGTGACAATCCATAAATTTGTTCTGAGCAATCTGATGAGCAGCCAGCTTTGAAGGACAGTTGATTCTCAAAAACCTCAGCAGAAATGAGAGCCTCAAGTGCCAAGAGACTGCCATTCAACTTTTGTAAGAAATTTACAGTCAAGACATCCCTTACTCCTGTCCATTTTGTGCTTCAAAAAGCATCAGCCACATTTGGACAAGCCCCTAGCTTGCCCTTTGTTTCTCTAAGCATCTGTCCATTTTTAAGCAGATTCAGCCAAGATTCCTTATGTTCTGCTGTGCCCACAGGCCAGAAACAGAAGGCCAGAATGAATGACTCAAAAGCAAAGGCTACTTCTTGAAGAACTGAAAAAAATTGGGTGTAAAAGCTTACACCCAATTTTTTTTTTTGAAAAACAAAGCACCACAGGGCTGGAGAGATAGCACAGCGGTGTTTGCCTTGCAAACAACCGACCCAGGACCCAAAGTGGTTGGTTTGAATCCCAGTGTCCCATATGGTTCCCCATGCCTGCCAGGAGCTATTTCTGAGTAGATAGCCAGGAGTAGCCCCTGAGCACCGCAGGGTGTGGCCAAAAAACCAAAACCAAAACCAAAACCAAAAACCAAAAACCAAAAAAAAAAAAAAAAAAGAAAAGAAAAGAAAAGCACCAAAAAAGAGAAAGTATCTAGAAGTAATTACATGCCATAATAGAGTTTTAAAATAATGATATTGTATTGTCATCAAACACTAAAAGTAAGAATAAACACATGCTTTGAGTTTCCATACAAAATAATATTTAAATATGGGTCTCTTTACATGTCCTTTCTTAACTTAAGGAGATAAATAAGAAGAGAAAACAAAACTCATCAAAATACTAGTCTACAGTACAACCAGGATACATAGAATGCTACAAATATTAGTTTTCAAAAGAGGGGAACGTGTAAAGCCAGCACTGAAGCCCTTAGTAGAACTACCGTAAATATATGTGAGAAATAATAGAAGCTAGCAGGGCCTAGCATTGATGAAAAACAGATAAAAATCATGCGAGTCACAAAACTGTTATGTCCTGATATAATTAGTATTAACAAAATGCATGTTGTCAGTGTATCAGATAGCACCTTTAGGGAACCAAAAGGAGAGGCTTGACAGAAAACAGGTCAGAGGGGGCTGGCCTGGGAAAACAACACTTTATTCAGGGAGAGGTGAAGTATTGTGTCTGTGGAGCCTAGGTGATGGTATGGAGAGAGGGAACTGTGTATGATTCGAGGTCCATAATAAAAGGAGAAAATGCACTTTTCCTTATTTTCCTCCTGCAAAAAAAAAAAAAGGTCCATTCATGTTAAAGAATGCATGCTTTCTTCTACGCATCAACAAAAGAAAGTGCTTTTAAGCTGAGGTATGGGCTCAACCGATGTGACCAATTATGTATGATTGGCTAAAGTAACTGTAGCACACACACACACACACACACACACACACACACACACACACACACATATATATATATAAATATATATATATACATATAGACACAATTATAAGAACAGGAAATAATAAAAAATAAAGGCTTGCCTTCTGAGATGATATGAAAGAGTTGGTGCAGATGATGCATGTTATATGAAGTTAAATGTCAACAATAAAGGAAATACTGTCTGATCTCATTCATATGTGGAATATTACAAAAATAACAGACAAAAAATGCAAAAATAATCCTCATACTTATATCAAAAAACTAACTTTATCACCGGAAAAGCATAAAGAGTTTAAACAATGGAGGGGGCAAAATAGACAACTTACTCCTGAGAAAATTTTAAATGGCAGCATGAATCAAGAATTGAATAAATTGGAAATTGATAAAAATATCTTTACGAAACAATAGGGGGAAATTGGTGTTCAGCACGTTAGCCATCTTGCTGTACTCAAAATCACCAAAAATGAAGCAAATAGACATTCTGACCCTCAGGTATTAGGCAATCAGTTTATACAATGCTACCTCTTCAGCACTATTTCAAATAGCATCTAAATATGAACATAATTACAAATAACCAGACAAATCTAGAATATGAAATTTTTAAGGGCAACTGATTTGGGATATTTCTTTTTTTTTATTTCCTCTTTTGGGATATTTCTTAAATATCATCAGTGCTTTGACAAAAGGGGTGATGTTTTTTTCAGCCAAAAGTCATCTTGAAAGATTTACTAATTGAATGAAATATCTGATTTTTGATTCAATCCCTATTGAAAAAATCATTATGTTTGGAACAAAGTTACAAAGCATGTTTGGAACAAATGAGGAAAATTAAATGTGTTCTGCCATCAAGAAGTGTGGTGTGTTGGGCTTATACTGCTGTAGCAATTGCATTGTGATTTCATAGAAAGAAGTCTGTTGTTCTTAGCAACTAACAGCTGGCTGAAGTATTTAGAGGTAAAGTGTCAGGTCTAGTATAAACTTTCAAAAGGAACAACAAAACCTGCACGCAGATGGCTAGATGAGTGCATATAATGATGGATAAAATTAAAGACAAAACATATGTATCAAATAATAACATTCCCCCAAATTCATATCTACCTAGACCCTTACTGTAACATTATTTAGAAATTGAGTTTTTAAAGATATAACTAGCCTAATTAAGGTTTGGTCATATTAGATCAATGTGGACTCTACAGGCAAAATGACAACTAATTTAAGAAGAGTAGAAGGGCCAGAGCAATAGTACAACAAGAAGGGCACTTGCATTGCATGAGGCTGACCTGGGCAGATCCCCAGCATCCCATATGGTTTCTCCAAACCAGCCAGAAATAACCCTGAGTGCAGAGCCAGGAGTAAGCCCAGAGCATCACTGGGTATAGTGTCTTACTAAAAAGCAAAGAAGAATGGAAATAGAGAGACATACATGAAGATCATGGCATTCAGATTCCAATTCCATTCCAATTCCAATTCTAATTCAGTCAGATTGGAATGATCTATGCAAGAAATTTCAACTCCCTGATAGAAATGTTTATCCTATAATTTTCTGCTAGAGAATGAATTCGATGATACTTTGATATCACACTTTTAGACTGACTCCAGAACTGCAATATAGTGGATTTATAATTTGATGAGGTTTTTGTAAAGGGATCAAACCCAAGGCACTTCACCACTGAGACATATCTCTATCTGCTGAGAACATACTATTGTTGTCAGCCAATTAGAGGTCACTTGTTATGGCATTTTTTTGAGACAAAAATATTATAAAAGTTGGAAAGTGTGGGGCTGGAGCAGTGGCACAGTAGTAGGGCGTTTGCCTTGCACAGAGCTGATCTAGGACAATACTGCAGTTCGATCCCCCGACATCCTATAAGGTCCTCCAAACCAGTAGTGAGTGATTTCTGAGCAAATAGCCAAGAGTAAGCCCTGAGCTTCACCAGGTGTGCCCCCCCAAAAAAAAGTGGAAAGTGTTAATTTTGTTTGCATGTATATGTTTGAAATATTTCAAAATTACACAATAAGAAAAAGTCCAAATAAACCCTATAAAATTGTAAGCACAGAGAAAAATCTATCCTAGTTATCTTTCCAATAGATATTATTAGATTCCTAATAACCTCAGAAAACATTTTTGCTTCCAAGTTTAGAAGTGTATTTAATCATTTTTCTCCTTTTTTTTCCAACCTGAGCTTAAAACTGCATGAGTGTTTGTTTATTATGTAAAATTGCCAGATGTTCAAAACTGTGAAAGTGGTTGGTATTTATTATGAAAATGCACTTGGCCTTCAGCAGAGGTTCTACAAGGATAATGCAGACACAAAACTGACCTTCCATTCATAAAAGTAATAGTATCAAGGAGCAAGCCAAAATGGGTCTAGTTTAAGACAAAGAAGCAAAGGAGGTATTGGCTCCCACAGAAAGGATGAGCTCAGGAAGGGGAAATACATCAGCTTTTTGTTCTAGAGTGACTTAACTCATAGTCTTGCCTCTGAACTACTTTGGGGCTTTAGGAAAGTGGGGTTAATAGTATTCATGTGGGCCCAGAGAGATAGCACAGCGGCGTTTGCCTTGCAAGCAGCCGATCCAGGACCAAAGATGGTTGGTTCGAATCCCGGTGTCCCATATGGTCCCCCATGCCTGCCAGGAGCTATTTCTGAGAAGACAGCCAGGAGTAACCCCTGAGCACCGCCGGGTGTGGCCCAAAAACCAAAAAAAAAAAAAAAAAAAAAAAGTATTATGTAGGATTATTGCATGAAATTATTTGAAAAGGTACTTAAAATAGTTTCTGCAACATAGAATTTGGCACATGGTAACAGTATTTTTCTTTCTTGGATCTTGTTTTTTGCTGTTTTAAATTTGACCTAAGTTAGGTATCTGGTATTTACCTGTTAATCTCAACCTGTATGGGGCTGGAGTGGAAATGAGAGTGGATAAGCAGTGACTTTAACAGAAAATCAGCCTGAAATTTAGAAATTATTATGCCGTTTGGTGAGGAATAATTCTGCCAACATTTATCTTTTACTCCACCAGCTATTTTATTTTTCAAATTCTCTACAGTAAATAAATGATAGCATCATAAAATGTTATAAAAAAAAGAGGGAGAGACAAAATATTTGCCCCTTTTTACCTCACAATAAAATGAAAGTTGTGAAAATTGGTTGGTAAAAAAAATATTTTTTAAAATAAGAATATTGGATGGGTACAGCATTTGCCTGACTTGCATTTGATTCCCCACTCCACATGGTCCCCTCAAGCTTCGCAGGTGTGGCCTTGGAGGCTTTTTTTTTCTTTTGGTTTTTGAGTCACACCTGACAGTGCTCAGGGTTTACTCCTGGCTCTACACTCAGAAATTGCTCCTGGCAGGCTCAGGGGACAATATGGGATGCCAGGATTTGAACTACCATCCTTCTTCATGCAAGGCAAATGCCCTACCTCCATAATATCTCTCTGCCCCCCCTTTTTTTGGCCTTGGAGGCTTTGAGCATCTCTGGGGAGGTCCACAAATATTCTGAATTGCAGGTCCCAAGCAGCAATACATCCTAGAACCCTTGCACCTGACCTGCTGGCACCAGTTGGCGGGAATCACTAGTGGGACCCCCAGATATGCTGAACATTGATTGTGTGACCAAATTTTAAAAAGTAAAATAGGTAAGTTAATAAAATAAATATGACATTGGCCCAGAAACAGAAGTGCTCAGATGCTTCCTCAGCGGCTGTCTTCCAGGGTCATGCTCAGGCCCCAACGTTGGCTCCAAACGCTCAAAATCTGGAGAGACTTGCTGTGAAACATAAAAAAAAGTAAAAATAAAAACTGAAAAAGACCAAGATTGATGTTAAAGAAATATTTCAATGAAATTTCACAAACTTAAGCAGGAAAGAAAAAGGATCCCAATAAGTTTAGCTGTTTATTTAATGTGGATTTATGGACTTCATTACAAAAAACATTGATTAACAATAACTCTACTGCTGAACAATAGCTGATGTGTATAATGGTTGAAAATAAAATTGGCAAATACTCCGGCAGTTATCTCATTGTCTTAGGCATCAGAATTTTAGATTACTCAGTATTACTTCATAGTTTAGTTCATATTTAAGGTCAATATTATGTTTGTTTCTAGGGCCACATTCAATTATGCTTAGGGCATTGTCCTGTTTTGGAGTATTCAAGGGACTATATGGTATACTGGGGACTTAATTCAGGTCCATTTTGTATTAGGCAAACACCTTACCTGCTGTACTATCCTCTGTCCAGCTCATAGTTTAGTTTATATTTAAAATGGCACATTTTTAAGGAAAAAGTGTGATAGAGAATCTAGAGAGATCCTGGAGTGGTTAAATAGTTAAGTGAAGTGGTACAGTGGTTAAGAAGCTAACTTTGCATACAGCCGACCTGGATTAGATCCAGGACATTCCATGTGGTTCCCTGAGTTCACCAAGTGTAATTCCCGAGTGCAGAGACAAGAAGCAAACCCTAAGCACCATTGGTGGAGGCTCTTAAACTGAAAAAGAAAAGTAAAGAATGTGCCAGAAAAAATTATACTTACATATATACATACGTATATAGCATCTGACCTAATGGCTACCATATACGGCTAAATTTATGCATCATCTAAACAAATTAAGACATATATAAAGATCACTGAGTCTTAAAGGAAGGCAATGGCCTTTAAGGCACACCTAACTCAGTTTTATTTGCATATAAGCCTTTCAACATTGTAATATTGACAGGTAGCATATACTCAGATGAGTTGCTGTGTGTACTATGCTGATTTATCCAAATTTGAAGTATAAAAGCTAGCTACCACTACAGCAAATTTTGTGCTAGGAAACATGCTGTTTCTTTCTCTCTTTTTTTTTTTTTTTGGCTTAGCTATTTTAATCAGAATGCCAATCATTTTGTTTCTTTGATGTCATTTATTACAATTTTTAATATCACTTTCCTAGTATGCACATTTGTTCACAATCTTCCCACAGGAATTTCAGGGTAAACATCTTAACAACTTGCTCACTGTAGTGTCCCCACCTCTTCTACATAGCAGGAATTCATAGAGAATTAAGTTAGTGGGCCAACTTAATCGTTTGTTAGTTAAAAAAATAATTTGTTAGACTTCTTCACATTTTCACACTACAAGAAACTCAATGATGAAGGAGCCGAAGAGATAGCATGGAGATAGGGCATGTGCCTTGCATGCAGAACGACAGTGGTTAGAATCCTAGCATTCCATATGGTCCCCCGAGCCTTCCAGGAGCGATTTCTGAGCATAGAGCCAGGAGTAACACCTGAATACTGCTAGATGTTATCCCCCCCCACCAAAAAAAAAAAAAAAAAAAAAGAAACTTGATGTGTTTCCTGAAAGCCAATAGTCATATCCAGTTCCTTTGGCAATAGAAGTCATGACTGATTGTCCTACTACCAAGTTTCTTGGTGATCCAATCAATTTGAAGAAAGCAATCCATTCGGCAATTTCAAATTAATAGCATGAGTAACATTCAATTCATGGTCTCTCTCTTCAAAGCTAATAAAATGCGAGCTTCAAATCTGAGTTTCAATTTTCTACAAGATGATATTAAATGCCACTCTGGGACTTGATGTCTTTACACCAGTTTACGTTACCCGTTTCAGTGTTTCATATATTTACCACCCTTAAGACCAATGTTTTTGACTCCTAATAAAAATCTATACTACACAATTTAAACCAATATTGTGTTGGAAACTTGTACTGAATCCCCAGAACTGATTTTTAAAATTTCAGGTGCTTTGTGGGCAGACTATTAAGCACAGTCATTAATTAGAACTAAATTTATTATTAAACCAATTAATAAAAAATCCAGAAAACTTCAGTGAAGATATGATTTTCAAGAAATTGTATTGAATAGTGGGGGAGTGCAGTTAGGATAGAGAAGAAACCACCATGACAGTGATAGTTTGAAATTATAACACTGGACAAGAACGGGTGCTGAATGGAGATAAAGATAGCACAGTGGGTAGGGGGATTTGCCTTGCATGCAGCCAACCTGGTCATCCTATATGGTCCCCTGAGCCTGCCAGGCATAATTTCTAAGCAAATCCACAGGAGTAACCCCTGTGGAGCACTGGGTATGCCACCTAAAAGGAGATAAAGTGATATACATGATACCCCTTGTGTAATAATACTGCAACCATGGTGTCTAAAAGGTGTGTGTATATATGAGAGAGAGAAAGAAAGATGGAAACTCTTTACAAAGGGAGTCAGGAGGAGGAAAGGGTATAAGGAAAATTGGGAACACTGGTACTGGTGGCAGGAAACGTGCAATGATAAAAGATGTTGGACATTGTATAACTAAAACTCAATCATAAGCACTTTGTAACTATCTCATGGTTATTCAATTAAAGAATTAATTTTTAAAAGGAATTTCATGGGAATAATTGGACATCTGTGGGTTAAGTATAAAAAACAAGTCTTGACTTTTATAACATTGACTTAAGAATTTAAAGAGTCAACCTTTAAAACTTTGATTTATTTATTATTTTATTTTATTTTGTCCACAACTGGTGGAGCTCAAGAACTACTCTAGCTATTTGATAGTAGTTGCCTGTTAGTGCTCTTGGGATTATTTCTTGTGAGCTCAAAGAACCACTGTGATATAAGGAATCACTTCCTGGGTCTTAGCATGCAAAGTAGGCACTCCAGTTCTTTGAGCTATTTCCAGTTCCTTTAAAACTTTCCATAGAAAACAGGAGAAAATTAACTATTTATAACTATGTTAGGGTTTTCTTTGAACATAAAAGACATGATCCATAAAGGAAAAACATCAATAAGTTGGACTTTGTCAAATTAAAAAACTTTTGTGCTTGAAAAGTTCTTGTTAAAGGATAAATAGACAAGTTGCAGGCTGAGAGAAAAAGCTTACACACTACACAGCTGACAAATCTCTTGTATCTGAAATGTATAGGGAAAAAAAGACCCCGCAAAAATAAAGAAACAATCCAGTTAGAAAATTGGCAAGATATATTGCAAGCTATTCACCCAAGTGGTGATTAAAAAGCACATGAAAAGATAGCCAACATCACTAGCCATTAACTAATGCAAATTCCTATCATAGCAAGATACAAGCACACATCTATTAAGATAGCTAGATGAAAAATTTATAATACAAATGCTGGCATGGGTGCAGAGAAGATTGATCATGGTAGTAAAAACATAAAATGGTACAGCTACTTCAGAAAAAACAATTTGGGAATCTCTGGCATCACTTATCATAAGATCACACTTTTAGGCACTTAGCCCA
The DNA here is from genome assembly GCF_024139225.1 of Suncus etruscus. Taxonomy (NCBI): domain Eukaryota; kingdom Metazoa; phylum Chordata; class Mammalia; order Eulipotyphla; family Soricidae; genus Suncus; species Suncus etruscus. The sequence continues at coordinate 29,984,421 of NC_064851.1, read as the reverse complement.
GAAACATGAAAAATTACATTCATACAGAAACCTGTGCACGAATAAGTATGGAATTTATATCCATAACAAGAGAAAATGGAATCTAAGAAAGCACTAAGGGAGTATATAGTGATAGGACAATTGTGTATCCTGACATTTTTGATAGTCAGGTGAATCTATATATAGCATAAAACTGCACCTACACACCACAAATGATTGAAAAATGTTCATAACTTGTTAAGAGTTTTAATTCTGTTACACCAGTCTCAATTCCAGTTCGTGATATTGTACTGAAAGATATTAAATTGGGGGAGGTTGAGAGAAGAGGATGTGGGATAACTTCAGCAATTTCCTATGCATCTGCTTTTCTTTTATGGGTATATGTGGTTGCAGTTTGGATCATATCCATCAGTGCTAAAGGGCTACTCTTGGCCCTGTGCTCAGAGATCACTAATGGCAGTGTCCAGGGGCCAGTATGTAGTGCCTGTGTAATATGGGTAAGTTGCATGCAAATGCCATGCTGCATTATGTCTCTGGCCCCAGTTTTACTTTTAATCAAGCAATGAGATAAATTCATTATTTATAAGTAGATAGTTCAAAAAACTTGAGCTACCATAAAAAAACCACCACTGGATAAAGAAGTTAAATATTTATTTCTCACAGTTCAATGTCCAGTTTCTGGGCTGATTGGGCTCCTCTCTCTTCTTGCAGAGGATGATTGTGTCCCCAGAACACAGAAAGAAGAAACAGACTCTAAATTCAGTGTGGAGGTTTCATCCTCATAATTTCATCTAAATCTAAGTATTTCCTCAAGATCCTACCTTTAAATACCTTCTTTACACTGGGGTTAGGGGCTTCAATATATTTAACTTGATGGGGGGGGCAAAAAAAACCCAACAATCCTTAACAGTGGAAGTGGTTATTCCATGCTATTCTATGTCTTTTGTCTATCTCAGTCATAGTTGCAAAGTAATGATATGGGACTGTTTAAGGAGAAATATGTAACATTGCAAGATAGAACTTGGTATTACTAACTGTTAAAGTAACAAAGAAAAATTTTCTTATTGTATATTAAACTTATAAGTGTGCTGTATCTATAGTCATTATATGGTGAATATCGGGAAAATGAAATGAAGGATATTACTTAAAAATTTTTGTTGAGGATCAATAGCACAGCAGGTAGGGTGTTTACCTTGCACACGGCCAGGCTAAGTTCAATCCCCAGCATCCCATCTGCTTCCCTGAGTTTACCAGGAGTGATTTTTGAGTGCAGAGCCAGGAATAACCCCTGAGTATTGCCTGATGTGGCCAAAACAAACAAACAAACAAACAAACAAACAAAAAACAAAAGAAAAAAGAATTTAAGAATATAAGGCATTTTGTGAGAGCTAAGAGATTTACAACATGGGTTTGCAACAAATCATTGTTTATCATTATTTTTATGTGTTGCCTCTATATTAGTAAAACTCTTAATAAACTTACACATGTGGTCTAGAGAAAGTACAGTGATTAGGGTCCTTTCCTTGCACGCAGCCACCATAGGTTCAATGTGCAGAATCCTGTATGGTAGCCTGAGCCTACCTGGAATAATTCTTCTGCTGTTGTTGATTTTGGGTCACACCCGGCAGTGGTCACACTCTATGGTGCTCAGGAGTTACTCCTGGCTCTACGCTCAGAAATCGCTCCTAGCAGGCTCAGGGATGCTGGGATTCAAAGCACAGTCCTTCCACATGCAAGGCAAATGCCCTACCTCTAGGCTATCTCTCTGGCACCTGGAGTATTTCTTCAGTGCAGATCCAGGAGTAACTCCTGAGCACCATAGAGTGTAGCCCCAAGGACATAGAATTGAACAAAAAATACCCCACAAACAAAATAATCCCTAAATTTATATATAGTAATAATGGTATTGTACACTTATAGTACAGTATAGCACAGATATTACCCAATATTCTCTCTTTGTGTTTTATTATGTATAATTTATCACTCCTCTTTATTTTTGGTTTGGGGCCTATACTTGGCTGTACCCAGGGTTTATTCCTTGCTTTATACTACTTTATCACTACTGGCAAGGTTTGAGGGACCAAATGTGATATCAAGGCTGGAACATGGATCAATCACATACGAGTCAAGCAATTACCTTTTCAACAATAGTGCTGTTGCTTCAGCCGACCTTTCCTCTTTAGAGTGGTGATAGTTTGTGGGTCATCAGATTTTTTGCCTTTTCGTAGATGTCCTGTTTCTAGGATATGATTTGACTCATTATATTTTAAGAATCAATAACCTATTAAAACAATCCTGTTGACTTACTAGAAAATTTTCTAGATACTCATATGGAGAGGTGATCATAGTAAACAGAATTGTTCCACTCTGATTTTTCCCTCTCATTTTAGACACTAAGTTTACATATTTCTAAGTATTTCCAGATTTTTTTAATGTAACTTAAAAAAAAGAAGTTTATCTTGTAAAAGGTGTTTTTATTGTTTTTGTTTTTTGTTTTTTGTTTTTTTTGGTTTTGATTTTGGGCAACACCCGGTGATGCTCAGGGATTACTCCTGGCTATTTGCTCAGAAATTGCTCCTGGCTTGAGGGACCATATGGGATGCGGGGGGTATCGAACCAAGGTCCATCCTAGGCTAGCATGGGCAAGACACTTTACCGCTTGCACCATTGTTCTGGGCCTTGATTACAAGGTGTTTTGATGGTATTAGTCATACTAGGTCTTGGATTTCACTTCCTTCATCTTTTATATTATATAGGATCATCTATGTGAAGATGATAGAGCCTCTCTGTAGTTTTAAAGGTCTGTAATTCCACAGTACTATGTGATAAGTGCCTTTGGATGGAGCAGAGCTCTAGAGAATGTAGTTCTCTGCTCTCTATAACAGCTTCTCTGAACTCACATGGGATCCTCACATGTCACAATGATATCACAATGTTATCACAATGATAAAATTGGCACTACAAATATGTTCAGCCATTCAACTTTGGTGGTTTTACTGAAAGAAAAAGAATGATTATTTTTCTCCAGTGTGGAGCTATATAGAAGTTGTGGGAGAAAAAGTATCAACACCAAAGAGTTGAAGTGATATATTTATGGTTTCATTTGTAACAAGTCACTGCAGGATAGAAGTTCTTGAGGTGATAGACCTGGTATCACTATTCCAATGAAGTCTCCCTACAGACCCTGCAAGACCCACAGCCAGTGACTCCATCAACAGCGGTAGAAATACACATATTCAGAACAAAATGGTGTCTCAGCTGGGAGACTGCTAGGTAGTCTAAGCATTTGATTATACATAGGAGAAAACTAGTTCTGAGGTGCCAAAGGACTCTTCCAATGTCATGATGCTCATGGGAAACATGCTGACAGCTCAGAGCTAATGGAATGACCTACCCTATACATGTACAAGCAGGCAATTTTCAGAAAACTATCCTTCCTGCCCTCCTACCCGTACCCTCATATGAAGTCTGATGGAAAGACTGCTTTTGGTTGTGGGAAACGATTCCAATGTGTCAGTAGCTTCCATCAAAATAGCTAAAATTTTGTTTTTAGTGTTTGTAGCATCCCTTTCTGAGTATGAGAATTTTGCATCAAAAGGAAACTGATTCCTCAAGGACCCTTTTCTTCTTAGTGCTTAACACAGACCCAGAAACACAGTTCTGAATTTGGGTTACAAGCACAGTGGCTATGTTCCAAACAGTGTATTTGTCTGAACTCAGATAGCCAAGGCCAGACTGTGAGTTTCTGGCATGGAGTGTTGTCTTTGGATTAAACTGGCACAAGGCCTGGCACTGGAAGACATTCAAAACATTAACTGGATGAACCCAGCAAGTGTCACTCACACTGATGATCACAGTATCACAGAATATTCAGCAGAATATGGAGACTCAGTAAAAGCTACCTTTTAAGAAATGAGGGGAAAGATTGATAGTGAATGTCTCAAAAAGGAAGCTTAAGGTCCCTGTTAGATATTTGGAATAAGGAAATCAAATTCATTTTAGTATGTTTGTTACAGTAGGAGTATTTTATGGGATAAAAGTGGAGTGATTATATATTTACATACTTATTACAATAGAATAAACATATATTCTTATTTTTATTTATCTTCCTGTATTCTCCCTAACTTTCCCCCCTACCCGTCTATTTAAGAAAATAGCTTACTGGATAATTTAGAGTTACTAACCTAACAAATGGTACCATTTGGAATTCTATATTCTATACTTTGGGTTTTCATGAATATTAAAGCTCTCAAAATCTCTCTTTCACTGAAATATTTTATTTACCTGAAATGATATTGTTTCAATGTTTCCATTCTGAGAGAAGCCAGGAAGGTTGCTAAGGTGATCAGCACTGAAGGGAACTAGAAACCTTCCATAGTAGATATAGTAGAAGCCCTATATCCTGTTATGACCCTATAATGGCCAATCTGCTTTCATTAAGTTAGGACATCAGGAGTGAATGAAGCTCAATAACACATGGGAAGAAGTAGCATTATTTTATACTTCTAAATCGAGCTCTTTGAGACATTTGGAACAAACTTTTAGCTCCTTATTTCTTGGCACGGTCATCTATACAAGCTAATAAAGTTTTCCCTGGACTTTTAGCAAGTACAACATAAACAGTGTGCTAAGCAATTATTTTGGGAATTATTTTTATTTTTATTGAGACCATTGTGAATTGCAAGTCTTTCACAGTTGTATTTGAAGCATATAGTGACAGTGAATTAAGGTCATTCCCACCACTAATGTTGGTTGACCTCTCTCCACCAGAGTTCCCAGCATGGATCCCATACCTTTAGCCCCCTGGTCTACTAGTGTAACAGATCCATTTTGTTTTTTTAGCTTGTTATAGTTGGGGTCTCTTGCTTCTTTTTCTTTTCCTTTCTTTTTTTAGAATTTTGTGCTGTAAGTGAAAAGGATAAAAAAATAGATGAGAAAAGAACAAGACAAAGGGGGAAAGAATAAATAACTGTATTAAAGGGAAAATGTTGCTAACTCCTCAACCTATCTATACTCATGCTATTTATTTATTTGTTGGTTGGTTGGGGGCCACATCTGGCGCCACTCAGGGTTACTCCTGGCTCTGCGCTCTAAAATCGCTCCTGGTCCTGACTCGGGGACCACATGGGATCCTGAGGATCGAACCCAGATCTGTCATATGGCAACATGCAAGGCAAATGTACTACTGCTATGCTATCACTCCAGCCCCTGGATCTCTTGATTCTATTGTCTTTGACTTTGGTCTGGATATTTAGTTCTTACTTTTATTTTTTTTACTCAATGTATCTGAGACTACTTGGCCCCTGGATCCCATCCACTTTTGTTTCTCTTTTGTCAATTTGTAGGAAGACATAGAAATATGAGGCAAAACATTATAATGCTATATAAATAAAGGCAGGAACCCCTCTTTAAAAGATACAAATAAAATTTTAAAAATGGAGGCAAATGTGTTTGGGATTTTTTTTAGTAAAATATAAAGCTGACTCTATCTTACTTTTCTTATGAGAGAGAAAAGCTCACCTTGTCTAAGTATGGCAAGAATATAAGACTTCACCAGGAATAGAAATTATGCATTTGTCTAGAGATTCTCTCCTGCTAACCTTTTTAAGAATATAAATGTATCTTTATATTCCTGGAACATAAAGATGAATTTGATGGAAATTTACGTATATGCACAAATGTTCTTTTTACTTTACTACTTATCAAAGTTTTAGTTTTCTTGGATTGATTTCCTGTTGGTTTTAATATATACACTTTAAAATAACAAATGTTAAATAATTCAGATGGTTTTGAAACATACTTTTTTTTTTGTTTTTTTTTTTTTTGTTTTTTTTTTTTGGGTCACACCTGGTGGTGCTCAGGGGTTACTCCTGGCTGTCTGCTCAGAAATAGCTCCTGGCAGGCACGGGGAACCATATGGGACACCGGGATTTGAACCAACCACCTTTGGTCCTGGATCAGCTGCTTGCAAGGCAAACGCCGCTGTGCTATCTCTCCGGGCCCAGTTTTGAAACATACTTTTATAACTTCTTTTAAATAATTATAAATTATTCTTCACATAGTTAGGTTTCTCCTCATTTCATGCTATAATACAGAAATTTAAAAGTATTAGGGGTTGTCACATGACAGGCAAGCATCCTATCCACTGTACAATCTCTCCAGCCTCTGCACCTGCCAGGAGTAATTCCTGAGTTCAGAGCCCATAGTTACCACTAAGCATTGCTATTGTTGAGTGTGGCTAAAAAAAAAAAAAAAAAAGACAACAAAATAAATTTAAATTATCAAGAAGATGCAGATTTTAAGCCATCATTATTTATATTATAATTTATCTAGATGCAGAAAATATTTTTATCTTTTTTGTTTGTTTGTTTTTTTGTTTGTTTTTTTTTTTTGGGTCACACCCGGCAGTGCTCAGGGGTTACTCCTGGCTGTCTGCTCAGAAAAAGCTCCTGGCAGGCACGGGGGACCATATGGGACACCGGGATTTGAACCAACCACCTTTGGTCCTGGATCGGCTGCTTGCAAGGCAAACGCCGCTGTGCTATCTCTCTGGGCCCCATATTTTTATCTTAAATTTTGGTTACTATCTAATAAAAATTTTTAATCCTGAATTTGACTAAATCTAACTTAACAAAAGCAGACTAAATTGGTTATTATTTCCACATACTAAAATAATATGGTTTATACTTAAATTAATACTGTAATATAAAGATACCAGCATGTCCAATTAAAGAAAGTCCCTATTATCTGAAAATAGATAAACAATATAATAGTTTAAATAGGTAAAATACACAAATAGGTAAACTATACATAAAAATGTATGAATGGACTAAGTAATGGCTCAAAGGGTTGGCGCATATTATTGGCATTGAGGAGGCCTGGGATCAATTCTGGTGGCACATGGTCTCCTCTAGTACCACTGGCTGTCCCCCGGAACAACAAAAAATATATTTAAAAAGTTTATGCCTGCTTATCCTTATGTTCATAGGATGTATAATTAAATTTAAGTACAAAGGCACAAATTCAAATTACTTTAACCCCTAGGTAAAGTCATTTTAAGTGGTAAAACTAAACAACTGCAACTTAAACTTTTTATCATCCACAAACTATTCTGGTCCACTCTTGCAAAAAGCTCACAAAGCAATTTGGGTTGCAGGCATTTAGGCATTTTTCTTCTCCGTGTCTTCCAAATACAGTTTTTGTATTAGCATGTTCAATAAAGCAAGTAACACTTCCACTTGATTGCTTGAAACCATTCTTGACCCTCATTTCATTCTAGTTGGAGGTAATTACTTGCTGCTAATGCAAAGTGCTAAAGACGGCCTTAAATTCTGTTAAAATATTATGTAGATTGGGAATCAGACTTCCCCAATTCTCTTAAAACATCACCATAACTCTAATCTCTACTTTGTCAAATTCAAAAGTCAACCTATTTTTTTCTGAATAAAATTTTTTATATACATGAACACATTAGTCTTTGTCTTAGTGGAGGAAATATGATTGGCATCAGATATCAACAAGATAATAATGGTGGAGAAAAAGTGTATATCTCAGGATGTAATATGCATTAGGTTTGGGAACTGTAGTTTTACTCTCTTTTATCATCTGGGGCATTGTCTTTCACAAGCATGCATTTAGAACATCTACGTAGCAACTATAACATTTTGTTACAGTCCCTGGATAATATTTTTTTGTTTTATCTAATTCTTAATGGAAGCTGAATATTTATTCTTTTAAATTTGAATCAATCATTTCTGTACACTAACTCATTTCTGGATTTTTACTAGTATTTACTGTAAAATAGAACAAATTTTCTCATTTTTTCATTCCAGGAATCAATTAAAGAAACTAGAATAAAAGGTGATTTTTTTCTATAAATACCTAAATAATTTCACAACCATTATTCCACTCAGGAAAAAATGTTCTTAGAATCACAGTGAGTGAGAGAGAATGCTAGGCTTATATCAAGGTTAGGAAGAAAAGTTCAATGTCAGAATGAAAGTTAGCAACCTTGGCTGGAAAGCTGGAGGAAACTTTACTAATTAGTTATTTTTTAAATTCTTTTTTTTTATTAAAACCATTGTGAATTACAATCCTTGATAGTTGTATTTCAGGCATACAGTGACAGTGAATTAGGAAATGCCGTTCCTACCACCATTGTTGACTTCTCTCCACCAAAATTCCCAATTTGCATCTTATATGCCCTTAACCCACTGGCTTGCCAGTGTAACAGGTCCATTTTAAGTTTATATTGTTATTGTTTGGGTCTCTTGATTCTAATCTTGTTGACTTTGGCTTGGGTATTTAGTTCTGACCTTTTTTGTATCTCTACCAAAGCACCTGATGGCCATGCACCAATGATCTTAGGTCCCCATCCTCTTTTATTTTTCTCTCAATTTATAGAAAAATGTAGAAATACTAGGTAAAGCAAAGCAATTCATATTCCTAGGTTCAACAAAAAAGGCAGGAGACCCTATTTAGAAGATACAAATAAGAATTTTAAAAAGGGGGTGGCAGTTTTTTGGTTTTTGTTTGTTTGTTTTCAAATCCAGGAGCTTAGCTAGAGGAATAGCACAGCAGATAGGATGTCTGTGTTGCATTGTGGTCAACCTGGGCTTGATTTTCCAGGATTCCTTTTGGTCCCTTGAGCTCACTAGAAGTGATCCCTGAATGTATAGCCAGGAATAATCTCTGAGCACTGCCATGTATGTCTCCATAACAAAACTAAACAAACCAAGGAGCATATTGCTTTATTTTCTCCTCCTTGAGAAAGCAAAGCACACCATCACCATCTATTCTTGAAAGGGTAAATTAAATCATCTTCTAAAATTAAAAGAAAAACAAATATAATAAAATAAGCATAAGCACAGGGTTGTGCATTAATTATTCTTAAATAATGTAGAATATTAAAGTCTACACAATGTAGAAAACTTCACACTTGAAAAATTGGGAATTAGCAGGGATGATTTATAACCTGAGTTTACCCCCAGGAGGGCAAGCCCCAGGCACATTTCTACTACCTTCTATTTTCTAAATTTATGTTTCTATTCTAATCAAAACATTATTTTGACACAGTCATTTTAATCTTGGGGTTTTTTTCTCCAACAAAATCACCTCATACATCACAAATCCATTTTATTAGGCACCATAATCTTGTACTTAAAGAACAGCTCAATATTAACCTAAGGCCCTTTGGCACCTTTTATTGGGTCAGAGATGAGCTGATTCCTAGAGTCACAGAATTTGAAACTGGCCTTTGGCTTGTAAAGACAGTTTTATACAGACCCTTATGGCAAAACATTTGCCATGTGTAAGTGGGCCTGGGTGCTGGGTTTGATCCCCAGGAGAGGGATGTAGAGAGGGAATGAAGGAGGGGGAAAGACAGGTAGGGAAGAAGAATGAGAGGGAGAAGGAGGGAAAGAAAAGATAAAAAATAGGGGCTATTGAGATAGTTCAGTGCTATGCTCAGAGGTACATGCCTTACATATGTGGGACCCAAGGTTCAGCATTGCATGCTATCCCCCAACCTCAGCACTTCTGAGTATGGCCTGCACAGCATATTCCTGAGAGTGGTCCCTTAGAATAACAGAGGATTTTAATGATTCTCACCAAGTAAGGCCAACTCCTAAGTCATTTTATAACAGTGCCTCTGGCATTGCCCTTACATTTCTGCTGAACTGAATTTGATCCACCAAATGAGCCATTCCAAGCCAAGCCTTCTCTGTCTGGCCAGCAGCAACCAAATAATTCCTGAGTTTCCAGGGCTTTAATTTCAAAAGATTGTCTGATATTGACTTAAGCTAGTTTATTCAAGTCACTAAGCTTCAAAATGTTAGGGAAAAGGTTGAGGAGATAGGAGAGAGAGAAAAGAGAGGAGAGAGAGAAAGAGAGAGAGAGGAGAGACGGGGGGGGGGGAGAGAAAGGAGAGAGGGGGGGAGAGAGGGGGGGGGGAGAGAGAGAGAGAGCTATAAAAACTGACCCTTGCTAGGGGAAAAATAAACTGGTGGAGGAAAGGAAGCCTAGAGTTGGGAGAACAAACTCGCGGCCCGCGGGCCATTTGCGGCCCTCCGTACAACATTTTGTGGCCCTGCCCTAGAGGAATCTTTTTTTGTTTTGTTTTCTTTTAGTTGTTTGGGTCACACCCCCCAATGTTCAAGGCTTACTACTGACTTTGTACTCAAGGATCACCCTGACTTTGCCTCCTGCGGCCCCCAGGTAAATTGAATTTGAGACCCCCTGGGTGCTTAAATCATAAACCATCACAAATTAATCACTGAAGTTGCTTTATAGGCAAGGCACTAGCTTATTTTAACAAATGAGTTTTTTGGAAGGATAGTTCTTCGGATTCCAACATACTCATTGCTTGGCTTGTCAATGAATATACATTGATTATCAACTATTTAGTTGAAGACTACCATTAAAATGGTGCAGGCATTAGAGGTACCATTATAAGAAAGTGAACTATATTTGATATTTTGTGGCTTGCATTCTTGGGGACAGATAGGGATATGCAATATAAATCATTAGGAAAATAAAAATGAGATACTGAGGGCATAGATTAGGTAAATAATCTTGGTACCTTAAATACCTTTTAATTTCCAATCCTCTGAAGGCCTGGGATTAGAAAATTCTGTACCAAACAAAACTTTCTTTTGTCATGTGAAGCATAATAAAAATTGAATTTCTTAGCTCCACATAACCTATAAATTATTAGCTGAGGAAGTGATACAATAGCCAATTATCTCTCTTTTAAGAAATAAGAGTAATTCTAAAGGAATTGCTGCAAGTGTTCTCAAACAGAACCAGGACACGCTTGCCTCTAGATTTCTGATACCAGCTATCAGGGGAAACACTCTACATCCTACCATGATGAAAACTATTGCCTGGGGGCAGCCTTTGGGTGAGAGAAACTGTGCTAGGGACAACCAGGTTTCATCTCTTTTGATCTGTCTCACTTGTGTTTTTCTGCTCAACAGCACATGATCACTGAAAAATCACCTTCTGATGGCCACAACTCTCTTGCAACCTGTGCAATCCCACATCCCACTTTTGTTCCAGAATGCAATATTGCTGAGCTCCCAGGAAATGCAGAGCTATTCTAAATGTATTTGAACCAAATCTTGGTTACTAGCATGCCTAAATCTGAGTAGTTTTCATGATATAGATGTCAAAATATTAAGCTAAAAGTATTAATTATATATGGAAATAACAAGAATACACAATTTTGATTAAAGTTTTTAATTTGATTAAATTTTGATTAAGTTTTTGATTAAACTATCTGATTGTTTATGGACTTCAGTGGGTTTTGCCTTAAACCATTATTAAGAGCTGTTGTATTGAAGAAAATAATCTCTTCAGCTCTCAAAAATGCCCCAGGATGGCAGGTGGTATGTTGTAGGTTAATGTTTGCTCACTGGGTATCATTGCCTCAACATAAAAAAATGGTACAGAAAAGTTGTCTCCTGTTAAAATAATGTGAGACATCTAATGGATCAACTAGAAACTTAGCTTTGAATTTCCTTTAAAAACTAAAGAGGACAGTACAGCACATAGGTGCTACAGTTCTTCTTCCACTTCTCTGCCCTGATCTCTTTGTCCAGATCACTAGAGTTCCTCAGAACAATCTCTGACAGACTCTGCTCCCTCCCCAACCCTAACATCCACTACTTGCGGGGGTGGGCATGGACTTTTAGTTGGCAAGCAGATTACTTTCCTGGAGCTGCTATAATAAACTATCATGAATTTGATGGCTTAAATCAAGAGGGATTTCTTCTTTCATAATTCTACAGTCTGATGTTTGAAATGAAGTTGTTAACAGAGAGACACTCCCTTCTAGAGACATCAGGGAAGAATTTTTTTTTTTTTTTTGGCTTTTTTCCACATCTGGGGTTTCCAAGAGTGTCTTGGCTTGTTACCCTATTGCTCCAATTCCTTCCCTGGTCTTTGACTGGTTTTCTCCTCATCTCTGTCCTTTAGCTGGACTTTTGTGTCTTTTTTTTTTTTTTTTTTTTTTTTTTTTTTGGTTTTTGGGTCACACCCGGCGTTGCTCAGGGGTTACTCCTGGCTGTCTGCACAGAAATAGCTCCTGGCAGGCACGGGGGACCTTATGGGACATCGGGATTTGAACCAACCACCTTTGGTCCTGGATCGGCTGATTGCAAGGCAAACGCCGCTGTGCTATCTCTCTGGGCCCGACTTTTGTGTCTTTTAAGGAGACAGATCCTTGGTTTTCATGCTCACCCTTGTAATCTTAGATAATCTCATCATAAAACAATTAATTGTATCATTGATAACCCTTTTTCAATGTGAGGTCATGTTTACAGGTACCTGAGTTAGGCAGTAGATGCATCTCTTTGGAAGACAATTTAACTCTTGGGAAGAGGTAAGAACCCACCCTTCTATTCAGTTAATAAAGTCTAAGCATTACTTTATAAGGGTTATTACTTTATAAGGATAGTGACACAGTGTCTATATTCTTAGTGATAATTTGAACTCCTCAAAATGAGAAAGCAAATGATATACAGATAAATATGGCTGCATTTTGGAGAGAACTGTTTATGTTAACTTTCCCATTACATAGTATAATATAAATGACTAGACCTTGCACTGAATATTTAAAAACACACAAACTTAAAGGGCCTGTGTGAGGAGAAACTCCCAAGTACCTGAAACATTAGCTAAGTTAGCAGTTATTGTTTCCTGACATCTCTTTGGTCCTCTGTACCTTGTTTCTACTTTCTATTTAAGCATAGATGTGTCCAGTAATTAAATTATATTGAATACTCAAACAAATATATCAGTTTTGCAAAGCCCCAAACCAAAAAAATTCAGAAAAACTACACAAGCCTTAGTTTTAGCCATTCAGTAAGCCAGTCAGTAAAACCAACTATGACTGCTCTGACTGTTCTGTTTTATTTTTATTCTGCAACATAGGTGGCACAAATATAAAGAGTGAGTCAGGGAAAGCAAAATAGGTGGAACCCAAAGCTACATCTGGCACAAAGGGAAAAGCCATTGTAGGTGAGTGTTACCTGATATTTCACATGAAATAAAACAGTTATAAGAGAGATAATAGTGGTTTTGGTTAGATATATAATTTTTTTCAGCTGAGGCAAAAGACAGGATTTTCTGCTCTCAGTTTTCATGCACTGTGATGCCTGCAATTTATTTTATTTCTCTACTTCCCAAGTTTTATTATCTGAGGTAAACAGATCACATTACTTCCCAAAGTCTCTTTAATACTTATTTGAAATAGTCTGTCATAAAAATTCACACTAACATGTGTATCAACTAACACTGGTCACTGTATTCACTTTGTTTTATTTAGTTATATTTAATTTTGGTGTGTACAAACATAATTCATTTCTCATTACACTAGTATTACTTTTAAAGCATTCAGGCTCTAATAATAATATTAACACTAATGACTACCAACATTTATTAAGCATTTATTTCATGCCAAATTAAATGTGTCTGACCCTTATCCTAAACCAATAAATGGCCCTCTTTAGTATCTAGAGGCCATAGCCACAACTCCTGTATCTTACATTCAACTAGTCTTAATCATTTTTATTTAATTTATTTTTATTTGGGGGGGTCACACCTCGCAGTATTAATTTTTTATCCTATCTATCTCTCTATCGATCTTGGAGGTTTGTATGTTTTTATATTATTGTTTATTCTTTAAATAATATCTTTATTTAAGCACCATAATTACAAATATGTTTGTATTGAGTTTCAGTCATAAAAAGAATACCACCCTTCATAGTGCAACATGCTTAAGTGTTAATTTGTACCAGATAATGCTCAAGGGTTAATTTTTATTCCTGACTTTGTACTCAGAAATTACTCTTGGTGGTGTACCTATATGGGATGTCAGGGATTGAACCTGAGTTGGCCATGTGCAAGGCAAACTCACTCCTAACTGTACTATTGCTTTGGTGCTTCCAACTACTACTTCAAACTAGAGCTGTGCACAACAGTGGTCATTTTTAATCATAATTTTAAAAGAATTAGGGGGAGTTTGGGTCACACCAGGCTATGCTTAGTGCTTACTCCGGGATCTGCACTCAAGAATCACTCTTGGTAGACTTGGGGGCTATATGGAGTACTGGGGATTGAACTCAGGCCAATCTCATGCGAGTCAAGTGACCAACCTAATGTATTATTTCTCTGGCTCAATTTTTGAAATTTTACATGATTTTATTTATAAACAAATATTCATCATAACTACCCTAAATATGTTATGCTTAGTATTTCCAGCATATTGTTCAGAAAACAAAAACCCAGAGATATTAGGTAGCTTACTTAAAAGTCATCTACTATGGGTCCCAGAAATCTCCCTAAAGTGCCTTGCTTTAAAGTATAAGGTTAGTTCCTCATTGTCACATTCATATGCTGAATATGGCCATGACTCCCAACACCATAGCAAAATATACAATCTATACAGCTCATCAGAACTAGGTGTGTGTGAACACAACTAAAGTGTGCTTTATCAGCAAGCAGCAGATAACAGAAGTGGAAGTACTGAGGCCAGGCAAGTAAAATCCCATGACCATGTGAATGAGTGCATAGTGACCTTCTGTGCAAGAACTGCAATTGCAATGTTTGTAAGTGCCATAATTGAAGGGGAATAGTACTCCCTCAGATATGTGCAAGCACCAAAATTAAAAAGTGTTTAACTCCTGATGAGCATCAATACCAAATATACAGATACTACACCCAGATATGCAACTTCCATTGAGCATCACAACTAAATGTGCATGATTCCCCCAGCCAGGAGGGTGAATTGAAGGATAAAAATAGTCATCAGCTACTAAGTAGGGGTCAATAGTGATGCAAGCCACAGTTGGAGTCTTTCACTCAATGTAATAGAAAAAAAAAGAAAATACATTTGTTCTATTTGCTTCTCTCTCTTAGAGACCTAATCCAGTGCCTGGCACACAGCAGGTGGTTAGCAAATACTGTAGAAAGAATGACTTTTTGATTCATATCTTCACTCTTAAGACCTATACTAAATTGATCTTATATGTAACACTCCCAATAAGCATATAACTAATGAACATAGAGTGAAGAAATGGCTACAGAAGGAAATGATTTTCTTAGGAAACCAACTGAAACTAATTCACATGTTGTTGACCAAGGCTCCCTTTTCCCATCCTAATGATGCTAGAATGAGGAGATATTTATCAGAGAAGCCAGGACTAGGAAAGATGCATTCCCTTGGCTGTTGTTCTGGGACTGCCCTATGCATTGATAGGTTTTGCTTGGAAACCTTTCCAGTTGATCAGTTGTGTGAATGGTCATCTCCTGTGGGGCTTATGATTAGTTTTCACTGTGCCTCTGTCTCTACACCACAAATAATGTTGTTGCACATTCCTATCACCAGAACTAGTTCTTTGTTAATATGTTTCTTGTCCTATGAGAAGAGAAATGAGAAGGGAGAAGGCATGAGTGCCACAACAGCACTTTAGCTTGCCAATACTAATGCTGAACAGAGCAATCCATCCCTTTAGGGTTGACAAAGCATCCCTGAGACAAAACGGTTGCTGTGGCTGGAACCAAGGGTACCCAGATGCAGCCACCTCTGTTGGCAGGGAGGATTCCTGAAAGAAACGTTTGCTGTGAATTTAAAACATTTCACTCTAAAGAATCCAGAGGGTTGATTGTTTAGTAAATATTTCATGGAGAACATTAACTGTGGAATTTGGATGCTTAAGTAATGCAGATAATTAAATGTAAATAATTAAAAATTAATAATGTTTGAAATGTTAGGCATAATGAGACAGGCAATCATTCAGTAATACAAGGTACCTGCTCATCTGGAATATCAGCTAGCCACCTGGTAGGTTGTTTCAGCAGAAAAGGCCTGGAACAATTCCTGGTTGTTCCAGAGATTCAATGCTTCACTCTGATGTGGCAGAAAACACTGCTAGCAGATGTTTTTTTTTTTGGTAGATATCATGGTAGCATGGGTATCTTTATAAAGAACCAACACAGAGAGGTATTGGGCTATGTGTTTGAGGAGGGCAAGGAAGCATTTTAAAATATATTGCCAGAAACTACATTGTCTGTGAGAAGGACTAGAAATGAAAGCAAGATGAATTCATATTTGTGTAGTGAATTATGCAATGATGCTAGATTTCTGGAGAATAATTTCATCTATCATTTTCTCTTGCTTTCTTATCTTCAATCACACACCTATTCCTCCTGAGCTGCTACTTCTCTCTCTTCTAAAAATACTATGTTCAAGTGTTCCTTGGACAAAAAGAACTCTCTCAAAATGTCTTCTGATAAGAGCAGTCCTCGTCTCTTTTTTTCTTTTTACATCAAACTTCTTGTAAAGTGGTACACAACTCCTCAAGCTTTCTATACTTTCTTTCCCTGCTGCTACCATATTATGCAAAATATGCTCTGATGAACATTACTATCACAGTCCTATGGCATCAATCTAATGATCTCTGAGGACCCCACATCTATATCTTTTTTTTTTTTTTTTTTTTGGTTTTTGGATCACACCTGGCAGTGTTCAGGGCTTACTCCTGGCTCCAGGCTTAGAAATTGCCCCTGGCAGGCACAGGGGACCATATAGGATGCCGAGATTAGAACCACCATCCTTCTGCATGAAAGGCTAACGCCTTACCTCCATGCTATTGCTCTGGCCCCCACAACTATATCTTATACTAACATTTCTCATCTAAAATTCTCTTCTGTGGGGTCAGAACTAACATTTTCTTCTTTTGAGTCTATTATCTGCCCAACAGCCAATTTTCAGTTTCTGATCAGTCCTAAGAGGTGAGCTTTTATTTTAAGTCCTGTTCTTCTCAACATGAGTTTTCAAACTAGCAAATAATGTGATAAGACAGGAAACATACATTTCTTAGTGAATACAAAAAATGAGAATATAAGTCAAAATAAAGTGGTGGATCTTGTGGCAAACCAGTATTGTGATTTTAAGGAATTTTAATTGGAATTTAGTAGTTTTCATCTCTGTAGGTTCCAGACCAAGAGCAATAGATAAATATAAGTATATGTTTATGAGGAACAAGAAGAAATATATATTTTATGTATCTTCTGGGAACTGTGAAACTGACAGCAATAATATACAGATTTGCACACCATCTTAATGCCTTATACCAAGTACTAGAAGCTTAATACATTCATGTTCTTCAGTAGAATGTATTCATTCTCTGTTCTTCACAAATCGGTTCACTTAAGTCTGTCTTGGAAGTACCCTTCAGGTGCTTGTCTTAATTAGTGCATTTTATTCTTCTAATACCAGCTGACTGGAACCATTTCTTTTTTTTGGGGGGGGCACACCCGTTTGATGCTCAGGGGTTACTCCTAGCTAAGCGCTCAGAAATTGCCCCTGCCTTGGGGGAACCATATGGGACGCCGTGGGATCGAACCACAGTCCTTCCTTGGCTAGAGCTTGCAAGGCAGACACCTTATCTCTAGCGCCACCTCACCGGCCCTATCCATTTCTTAATACAACTTTCCATTAAACTATCAATCTTCTTTTCTAAAAATATTTACTGGGAATATAGCATGCTTTAACACTATGCTGATACCAAGACTGTTACTAATAGTTAAATACCAACAGTTAATTATTGCTAAATAGACTTTTTGTTTTTGTTAGTGTTTTAGTTATATACATAAAGATTTTGAATGATCTACTCTATGCCTATTTCCCCATATCATTTTGAGTGTGTGATTTAACACAATGTAGGTCTGTCAGAAAAAGTCTATAGAGTTGAACTTCAAAAAGAATGAACAAATAAATTCTAAAAATCCCTTCTCAGTCAGGAAATCCTATTCTATATCTTTTTCCAGAAGTGATACTGTCCTTCTTTGTGATTTATATTACCTAATTTCATTTTTCTGATCTCTAGACCTTTATTCTTTAGGTCAAGCCATCAATTCTCTATAGAGTGAACTTCAATATACAAAATATCTTTTGGTATATCTTATGGTATATCTGAGCTATGTATGCAATATTAGGTTCCTATCCTTCAAAACATTCACACACACAAACACACACACCTTTTCTTGTGTTCTGTTTCTTAATCTGAATTGTGGTGGTAGCTAATTTGACACACTATATTAATAAGTCTTTATGTGATATATCTATTAAGTAAAATTGCATGATAAATTGAATAAATTTCAAGTGTGCATCATGAAAAATCAACACATGGGTTGGAAGAAGGCTCAGGGGTTCAAGTTCTTGCCTTCTAGCCAAGTTTGCCAAAGTAACCACTGAGCTAAGGCCAGTCCGAAGTTCTTGCCTTCCAAATTTGATCCCCTGTGTCACTCTATACACTGATGTGTTCTTGGCAGTTCAGCAGTTTTTGATCCCAGGCACTGCAAATAATTTTTAGTTGTATAGCAGCTCAATACATATAAGCTCTGCAGTTTAGTACATTTCCTCACAAGTACCACAATGAAAAGGTATACAAGCACTATGGCAATGATGAGGACCCTGATGACCACATGTAACTCTGGTCACCACAACAACATTTACATAGGAAAGAAAAGTTAAAAACAATCCAGTTGTGTATACACTATATTAAGTTCACCACTAAAACCCAGTTCTATTTTCACCACATAATTAACTTCTTTCATTGGATCTACTCACCTCCCTTTTCCCTGACCTTTGGTAATCACTAATTGATCTAAATGATTATATTTTAAAGAAAATTTCCCAAAGTCAACATTTAGTAATTTTTAGATACCTAAGTGATTATGAATAACTTACTCACCTGGCTCCTCCTAACTGTCTACCTATATTTTTCAACTCACTTACATAAACTGGTTAGACCCTGCTCAGTCCTAGGTTGCCTTCTTAATTACATTCTATTTACCTCTTTTCTTTGATCTAATTGAGGTTTTTCCTTCTATGTGTAATTAACTTCAACCCCGTGAAAACCAAAAAAAAAAAAAAAAAAAAAGAAAGAGGGCAACGTAAAGTTACAGTGGAAGGACAATCACCCATAACATAATTCTCAGAAAGAGTCCCCTTGCTAATATCTTAACTTTAAACTTTCAGCCAAAGAACATTAAGATAAATAAAACAGAATCCATGTACAATTACTTTGTCCCTCAAGTCCCCAGATTGTAACACATTATAATATTTCTTAACAGCACACAAGGCAATCTAAAGCCATAAAACTTACGTAACCACTTAAACATTAGAGGCATAGTATTTTTTACATCTATGTACATGCATATTAGCTTAAGTTAACCTCAAATTTTAAGTGTTTTTTTTAAGGATTAGAGTCAAAGGAGCACAGTAAAAATGGTGTTAGAGTGGCAATTGTTGTTTGCATAGGCCCACCAAAATATGAGGGGCATGGAAAGGAATAACCTTGGCCTAAATACAAAGAGACCCTACCCCTGAAGTTTCCTGGCATAAGATCAACTCTAGGCTCCAGGCAAGCTAGATCGTCCAATCCAATCCAAAAGTGCCAACACACTTTTATTTTTCACACAGTCTCTGGTATCATGTTTCTGTATTAAAGGTCCTGGAATCTGCATATCCTACATTGAAGTCAGGATGTGCAGCATCCTCTCATTTCACCTCACCATTAAAGGGCAATGCAGGGAGCCTGTCCTGTAAGCAGGTCGATGTTGTTAAGTCTTCTCAGTGTTAAGGGAAGTCTCTTTTGAGCAGGTCGATGTCTGAGCAGTGGTAGGGTCTTCCATGGTAGAGGATTGCTTCCAGGTGATGTTATAGACAAACCTGGATGTTTCGTGGATGACTTCCCGGGTTCAGAGGTGAATGGAAAATGCCCTTTCTTCTGAGGCCTGTGCCAGGTCATTATGTCAATGTTCAGGGTGTAAGGTCCCTTTGCAGTACAAGATTTGTGTGCTCCAATCTCTATTAGATATGATATTATTTGTATGTATAGTATTTTCCCATTTTAATGTGGCTATATAAAAAAGGAGCATTGCCACGTGGCGTTATTGGCACATATGAGGGCCATAAGAACAAGTCCAACAATCCCCATGACATTGTTCAATCATAAGCATTAAACTGGGGGACTCTTTCACTAAAATTCCTTGTTGAACAGCTCATAAAGAGAAGATAAAAGTGGTTAGAATTGTCACTGTATAAGAGAATATTTAGTAAGACTTATAGCTGTCAGAGAAAAAACACAAAATATTCGAAAAAAAAATACATGTCCATTTTATGTCTTTTGAAACAATTTGGGGTTGTTACACACAATGCACGGCTTTGGTTTGTGATTAGGATTGTGCAGTACTGAAGTTAAAAAGAGTAATGTGGGGGCCGGGAAGGTGGCGCTAGAGTTAAGGTGTCTGCCTTGCAAGCTCTAGCATAGAACGGACCGCGGTTAGATCCCCTGGTGTCCCATATGGTCCCCCCAAGCCAGGGACAATTTCTGAACACATAGCCAGGAGTAACCCCTGAGTGTCAAACGGATGTGGCCCAAAAACCAAAACCAAAACCAAACCAAAACAACAAAAAAAGAGTAATGTGTGTTAGTGATGTTTGGGGGGAGGGGTGAGAGAGTTAAGGAGTAAAAATGAGCTTTGTAGGGGTGTGGGAAAGGGCAGAATACAAAATGGACATTCTGGATACGCAAAACATAACATAAAGATAAGGAATACTCTTAATAAATGTAGCGCCCCCGTGTGGTGTTCCATAAATAGACTGGTCAGAAATTGCCAGTGACAAACAGCGCAACCGAGCAAATCTCAGCACACCCCAAGTTAGGACCCACCATTTCTGGCCTCCTGGGCTGGAACCCCAGAAGGCCTGGAGGCCGGGGGCAGAAGAGGGGAAGGCTGGGGGCCTATCAAGGCTCCCAGCACACCCAAGTTAGGGAGAAGGCCTTCCGCATGGGGTCTCCCCCAACCCCATGCGGCTAGAGCCAGCCTCCAGCTCAAGAGAGGATCGAGAGAGAGAGCCGGAAGCCAGGATCTGCCCGACCTACACCCTGTGCCCTTCCCTCCCTAGAGCTGAGGGAAGGGCAGGGAAAGCTTGGGACCCCATCCTGGAGGGACCCCCCGACACCCACCTTGTCTGGCAGCCAGGGCTGCCACCCCAGAAGGCCTGGAGGCCGGGGGCAGAAAAGGGGAAGGCTGGGGGCCTATCAAGGCTCCCAGTGCACCCAAGTTAGGGAGAAGGCCTTCCACACGGGATCTCCCCGAACCCCATGCTGGCTACAACTAGCCTCCAGCTCAAGAGAGGAAGTTTTAACTTCTTATTTGCATGTCAAACACATATAACTAAGAAACTTAAGATTTAGTCTATGCAAGTTAATTATTATTTTTTGCTTTGTTTTGTTTTGTTTTGGGGCTACTCCTGATGACTTTCAGGGGTCACTCCTGGCTATGAGCTCAGAAATCGCTCCTGGCTTGGGGGACCATATGGGACCCTGGGAGATCGAACTGTGTTCCATGCTAGGTTAGTGCATGCAAAGCAAGTGCCTGGTCATTTGTGCCACTGCTCCAGCCCCTAATTATTATTTTTGGGTATGAGTTTGAGCCATAACCTGAGTTGCTCAGGTTACTCCTAACTCTCTGCCCAGGGAAAACTCCAGACTGTGATTGTGGGACCATATACAGTTCTGGGGGTTGCACCAGTGTCAGCCATATGCAAGGCTTACCTCCTACACTCTCTCTTGGCCTGCAATTAAATCTCTCTCTCTCTCTCTCTCTCTCTCTCTCTCTCTCTCTCTCTCTCTCTCTCTCTCTCTCTCTCTCTCTCTCTCTCTCTCTCTCTCCTCTCTCTCTCTCTCTCTCTCTCTCTCTCTCTCTCTCTCCTCTCTCTCTCTCTCTCTCTCTCTCTCTCTCTCTCTCTCTCTCTCTCTCTCTCTCTCTATCTCTTTCCTTTTTGGATGAAGGGACACCGGCTGTGCTAGGGGTTACTTCTAGTTCTATGCTCAGGAATTACTCCTGGATGTTTCAAGGGACCATACTGAATGCCAAGATCAAAGTCAGCCACATGCAAGTTAAATGACCTACCTACTGTACTATCACTCCGGCCCTAAAATTGAATTCTTGAACTTTTTGATAGTTAGGAAGAAAAGAAACAGGAATCAAGGAAGACAAGAGAAAGAAAATTATTCTTGAAAAATAAAAAGAAAAAGATTTTTTTAAATGGTCTAGTGTTCCAAATTTCTAAAAGGGCTATCAATTCATCCAGTCCATTTCCTTAATGCAGATACAAATCATATATCTCTGGTGTAACAAGTCCAATGATTTTTACATGTCATTACAGTATTTCTGCTATGAAAAGTAGAAAAAACTTTAGTATCTAAATCAGCAGCTAAATGCAATTTTAAAAGGTATATTGCATACATATTTAAAACCTAAAAACATATATTCTAATTTGTTCTATTTGGAAAGTTTAGAAGTATTTTAATGTAGTTATAAATTATAAATTTATAAAATGTATTCCTAAAATGTGCACACTTTAACTATATTCCCTTTATATTACTTTTTAGTAATATTTTCTAAGTAAAGGATTAATAACACAAAGGGATCACCAGAAAGAAGTCTTCTCTCTTTAATGCCAATAACATATGTACAAAGTGTCTCACAGAAACTCACCTGTGAACTCTGTTGGGGAGGGTTTTGACACCTGGTGATGCTCAGGGGTTACTCCTGGCTATGTGCTCAGAAATTGCTCCTGTCTAGGTCGACCAAATGGGATGCTGGGGATTGAATCCGGTCTGTCCTGGATCTGCAGTGTGCAAGGCAAAAGCCCTACCACTGTGCTATTGCTCTGGCCCCACCTGTGCACATTTTTACAAAGAAAACAATCCAAATCATTCATAAAGGAAATAAGTCTTTAATTTTAGGGCACAATTATTCCTTCCTATATTTTAAGTGTGAGCCATTGAATAAACTGTAAATTTGGTTCTTACTTTAGTTCTAAGATAGATCTGGAACTTCAAATAAAAGCTGATCAATCAGACATCTGCTTTTAAGAGTTGTGTACTACTAAAAAAATAGTGATAAATGAGACACTATTCTTATTATACAATGAGTTTCTAATGATGTGAAAATTTCAAGACCCTAGAAAATAGTCAAAGAACAAATATCTGAAAAGGGAAGTCAACCCCGCCTCCACCAACCTTGGCAGATGTCCCGCCCTTAAGGAAGTCATCACTACCTCGGCCCCACCAATAACTCGTTTTACTTTGGCGGATGTCCCGCCCTTAAGGAAGTCTCGCCTTTACCCCTACCTCACCAATGATTAGTGTTACCATAGCGGAAGTCCAGCCCTCAAGGAAGTGGCGTCACTCCTTCCCCTCCCACTTCCCATCTTATATAAGGAGGGATCAACGGGACCACGAGGTCTTTGTCCCTGCCCTATTATGGGCACACATTGACCCTGGCCATTCCGGTCAGTAATAAAGCACTTTTTGGAGCATTTGCTGGGACCTCAGCCTCTTCATTTCTCTGCGTAGGGCAGCTAGATTAGGACGCATGGACCTTTCATATCAAAAGCAAATTATACAATGGGCAAACTATTCAAATAAGTGCAAAAATTCAACCTAACTATACTTGCTGTTGTTTGTAATTTTTCACTTGAAAGATTAATAGTGCTTCTACCAAAGCAGAACATAATTTTTTACTCTGAAATTCAATATATTTGTGGAGTCATGTGGGAGTCAATTCCTGCTTCTCTCTCTTATCCACAAATGCTCACTCAGAAATAGGGACATTACTCTAAAGATGTAATAAGACACAGGCCTGGCATAGAATTCATGCCTCATCATTTTGAATTCATGACAGTGGAGCTTCATTTATTTGTGGCTCTTTTACCAGACCTAGCAAGTATCTGAATATGGAAGAAATTTAATAATAATAATTCTTGAATTAAATTGCATCAAAATGACTTCAATTACCACTTTGTTATGTTACATACAAATTTCGTATTTTAATAGAGATGATAGGGATGAAGGCTTTTCGTTTTTCGTTCTTGTTCAATTCAGTTCTTGGCATTGGGGCAATTTCATCTTACAAAAAGAATCATAATAGTCAGATAATCAACACCAATTTAATTCCCAACTTATTAGCATTACTTCTATTTACTCAGCACTACATAGCAGAATTTACTTGCTAACTTATACCTTTGCACAACATATTTACTCAATTTTACAAAAGTATGCAATGCCATGCTTACTGAATATATTGCCACAAGTGATAGTGTGTGCCTGAATAACACAGTGGTCTGAATAACATGTGTTCTAAACAGAATTCACTGTTTTATGTTTTTTGGTGAAATTTTAAAAAGTGAATTTGATATAAAAGATGGCAGAAAGACAGAAAAACCTATAATCAATCCCCTACTATTTTGGAAACTGTACTCCTTCCCTTCTGTTAATCCAAGCAATAAAATCACTTTAACATACTAATATTAATTATTTTTACTTTAATCGTATTTCAAAAGAGAATTTAATTAGTCTTGTTGGGACCTGAATTTTGAACAAGGTGGGACGCCATTTTATAATAGCAGGCATCTTCTCAGGTTCTGAGCAGGGACAGACGCCATTTTGTTAAAACCACATGGTGTAAACCACATGTTAGGTCTTCACAAGCCTATTTCCATTGACCCCCCCCCCCCCCAAGCTACCTGGCCATACCATGAAACCTATCAGTGAAGGACATGAAACAATAGGAACGTACCCCTAGACAATAGCCAATCATTTTAGGATCATCAGAAAGCTGGAAGCTCTCTATATCCTTTCACTATATAATCTTTCTCATGACCTAGGGTGGGGCTTATCTCCTTCAGGGGATGGCCATTGTCTGGCCAGTATGGGGGCCTTGTTGGCAGACGGATTAAAGTATTAAACTTTATTCCACTTGTGTGTCCTTCTACTCCAGATCCTAACAGTCTATTTTAATATGTTATAAGTGCACTTAGTATTCTGTTCCCTGGAAAAAGTGACACACACACATATTTTTGTGTATATATATTCAGCTAGTATAGAATAACATACTAAATAACTACATTTTGCCCCTGTGGCAAATCAATTTAAACAGTAGTAACATGTCCACATACTATTGTACTGAAAATTTTTGTATTAAATCAGCAATTAAGCAAAGTAAAATTCAAGTTATAAAACAACTAATAGCAAGAAGAACTAAAAGTAATTAAAGTCTAATTTGTGAATCTCTATAATATTACCAACAGACTCATAATGTGATATATCAACTCAAAAGTTAAAAATTATAACAGTACCTCATGGAGGCTTTGTAAAGGGGGTTATCATTCTTATTTTCCCCTTAGAAAAAAATGACTAGCAAAAGCTTTCCATTTAGTCTGTTAATAACTACCCAAAATATTCACACTATTCCCTGGGCTTTCTCCACTTCTCACATCATCAGGTTTTAGCATGCAGGTCTTATTCTCAACCCAATTACCTGAATATGAAGCAGGAACTTCACAGCTGTCACAAAACACCTATACCACTTTAGAAAGGTATTGCTATCAATAACCAAACAAAAAAAAATCCTGGGGATTTTTATCACAGACAATATGTGAAATTGCACCTCACTGACAAAACCATCCTCAGAGCTGGGGTGATAATATTATTATAGTAATTACCATATGTCTTACATCAAATGCAACTTTAGTTTTATTATCATTCAGGTTTTCTAGGAGATTGGAGGGAGCTGTCACAGTTAGACAGATAGTTTGTCCTCTATTCATCTGCCAGCTCCCCTCAGAACACAGGCTTTCTATTCTACTCAAGAAATACAATTATAGCTCCATTTGCATTGAGAACAAGAGAAGCCCTGGGTTAATTACAGGTAAGGTTCTGTTT
Source organism: Suncus etruscus (assembly GCF_024139225.1). NCBI lineage: Eukaryota > Metazoa > Chordata > Mammalia > Eulipotyphla > Soricidae > Suncus > Suncus etruscus. The sequence goes on along the minus strand of NC_064851.1, from coordinate 29,958,637 downwards.
ACATTCCCTGGGGCTAGCTACAGCCAGACTTCATATCTGAGGTAAAAAAAAAAAAATGACTGGAGTTGGAACAAAATCCACATTTTTCATTCTACTCTTGAAATTCTATGTGGCCAAAGGGAACTTGTCACTCAAAGATCTTTCAAAGGTAACCTCAGAAACCTCTATTTTCCAGAGTCTGTATGTAGTTAAAGCAAATTCAGAACTCAAAGCCGAAGAAAGAAAAGACTTGGAATATTTCAGGCCATTTATATAATGGTTGGGAAAAGTGAATGTAGTAAAATGCTATTAGTATTATGTAATCAAATGACCAGAAATGTGAGACAAAGGTATAAGTTAAAATAAGTCCCGAGTGACAATACTCTAACAGAGCTATTTCTTGAGAAAGACTGAGATTCCAGGGAACCCTTTTTATGTTTTGGTATGTTCTCTGAACTCTTTGAGATTACAGGACATAAAATTTTTGGCTGAGGAAGAATGTGTTGGTTGTATTAATAGTTGGTTTCAGGGATGTCTCAGGGCTCCTGAATTTGCAGAATAAAATTGTTTCTACTTATTTAGGCTCAGTTTTAAAACAAGCAACAAATTAAAAGCAAACTTTGTCATTTATAATTTTGCCAAGTTAGTCTCGTATTGTCTGGCTGTTCGGTCACAATCTGATCATCCTTGAAATTATATATATTCTAGGTCTCTGAAGCCACTATCTTCCAAATCGTTGTCTATATAGCCTTTACTTTACTTGTTTCCATCAATTATTAATTATTTCATCAATGTATTTATTGTATATAATTGTTTTACAAAGACACATTTGTTTATTTTCAGTTTTACTTTCTTTACCATTTTTACCCAATCACACACAGGTAAGGATGCTAACCACTAAAAGCAGAGACCTATATCTAGGACAACAGGAATTCATGTTATGTATTATGTTAATCAAAAGAACCAACTGAGATCTTAATATTGCTTCTGGCAATGGTCATATAATCTAGACATGAAGGTTTTTCTTCAAGAACATTTCTCTAGAAGCCAAGTATTAAAGTTTTATTTAAGAAATGGAATGAAAAACAATTCCAGTTTATGATCTTAAATTGTTTTGAACAACCAACAAGTTATCCAGAAATCAGTTATAGAGGGGCCGGAGAGATAGCATGGAGGTAGGCTGTTTGCCTTGCATACAGCAGGATGGTGGTTCTAATCCCTGCATCCCATGTGGTCCCCTGAGCCTGCCAGGAGCGATTTCTGAGCATAGAACCAGGAGTAACACCTGAGCGCTGCTGAGTGTGACCGAAAACAAACAAACAAAAAAAAAAGAAAGAAAGAAATCAATTATAGAGAAAAATAAGGAATGACTTGATTTAGATTACTTAACTCAGGAGAACATATGGGAATTAACAAAAATTCTACTAGAAAAGGTTTATAGAAAAAAATTCTTCTAGTGAGGTGAGCAGACCATCCTTTTACAAAGCTATGTACAACTGAAATTCTCTACTTCCATTCTGAACACCTTTATTTCTTTCCTCTTATGATTAAATTAAAAAAAAGCCTAGCTTGTCAGTCAAGTAGCATCAGAACAAGTTTATATGATTATCAGCAGTAAAGGTGGAAGTAGGCTACAAGATACTTACTAAATTCAATTTTAACTCTATTAGAGACAACCCAAAATTTTCACATTTCAAATCTTTCACATTCTTCTTCAAAGCAGATTTCATAATGCCACTCTCTACTTTCAGCTTTGATGAATTTTTCAATTCTTAGAAGTTCATCTCTACTCAATAAGGCTCACTGTATTTAGCAAATTCACTCTCTAATTTTATCAGCAGTAGCAGCCCCTTTGCCCACTTAATTCCCCACTCAACTTGATCTAATTTCCTCTAGGACTTCTCATTCACACACCTTAAATGCACCTATTTTTGCATTTAAGCTAATGTCTTTCCATTTTAAAGAAAGAAGTATTCTCTGATGTCTATCTTCATATATCTCATGCTTGCCCTTTCATTAAATCTTGGACTTTACTTTGCAAAGGATCTTTTTCCTTTCCTATATTGAAAACTATCTCTTGTAAGTTTATTTTTAATAATATTGTTTATTTAAACATCTTGGTTACAAACATAATTGTGATTGGGTTTCAGTCATATAAGAGGGCACCCCCCATCACCAGTGCAACATTCCCACATATTTCTCCTCCTCACCCCGCCCCCACCTGTATTCTAGACAGGCTTTCTTTCCCTCATACATTCTCATTGTTAGGATAGTTAGCAATGTAGTTATTCCTCTAAACTCATTACTCTTTGTGGTGAGGTTCATGAAGTGGGCTGTAACTTTCAGCCCTCCTCTCTTTTGTCTCTAAAAATTATTGCAAGAATGTCTTTCATTTTTCTTAAAACCCATAAATGAGTGAGACCATTCTGCATCTCTCTCTCTCTCTCTCTCTCTCTCTCTCTGACTTATTTCACTCAGCATAATAGATTCCATGTACATCCATGTATAGGAAAATTTCATGACTTCATCTCTTCTGACAGCTGCATAATATTCCATTGTGGATATGTACCAGTTTCTTTGGCCATTCATCTGTTGAAGGGTATCTTGGCTGTTTCCAGAGTCTTGCTATGGTAAATAGTGCTGCAATGAATGTAGGTGTAAGGAAGGGATTTTTGTATTGTATTTTTGTGTTTCTAGGGTATATTCCTAGGAGTGGTATAGCTGGATCATATGCGAGATCGATTTCCAGTTTTTGGAGGAATCTCTATATAGCTTTCCATAAAGATTGAACTAGACAGCATTCCCTCCAGCAGTGGATAAGAGTTCCTTTCTCTCTGTATTCCCGCCAACACTGCTTGTTCTCATTCTCTCTTGTAAGTTTTTAGTCAACAATTTCTCTTATATCATTTAAGCTTCCATATTATATAATAACACTACACTCTTGTAATTAATTAGGAGTAGTTTATCATCTTGATTACAATGAATCGATTAGAAGAAATTCACATGCCTTTATACCCTTAAAAAGATAGAATTAAACAGGTCTCAATAAGCTCCATCTACCTACCTACCTACCTACCTACCTACCTACCTACCTACCTCTCTCTCTCTCTCTCTCTCTCTCTCTCTCTCTCTCTCTCTCTCTCTCTCTCTCTCTATCTCTATCTGTCTGTCAGTCTGTCTGTCTCTGTCTATCTGTCTGTCTACCCATCCATGTGTACTTTATATATAGTTGTCACAAGTATATTTTTTAAACTGGATTCCAAGTATTTCCTCTCTAGCTAACAAATAAAAATTGGTGTGATAGTCAACATCTTATTAATCAACCTGTTTTGTAAAGAACTATTATCTAACTCAGAAACATGGATTTTAATATTTTAGTTTTACTTAAAGGAAACAAAAGTAATAGAAAATACCAAATGTGGAGAAAAACTTGGTAAAATTGTTATTCCTTTTAGCATAGTTTTTCCAAGTAGCCAGATGGAATGAAGAGTGGTAAATTGACCTGAGTTTTTGTCCTTTCCTCCCATTTGTTGAAAGGGGGGGGCGAGTGGGAAAGATAGATATTGAATAAACCATCAAAGATGTTCACCATGTCTTTCTACAGCTGCTTCTAGAAAATTACATCTGATACACACAAAAAAATGCCATCCAAAACCAATTTATGCCTTGGTTATCTATTGCTGGGGTGAAAGTTTTGGTAAATAATCTATTATTACTTATTGAACACATGTATTATATTTGTATTTATTGTACATGTAAAATTCATACTCTATATGCTAGATGAGATTATAAATGATTTATGCATAAAAACTATTCTCACAATAATAGATAGTTATTACTAACTTGATTTTACATGATAAAGCAAAAGAATTAAAGACGTATTAAATAATTGCCCAAAGCCACAAAGCTAGTAGTAAGAAAGGTTAAGATTTAAAGGGAAGAATTATGCATCTAATCTATGCTGTACTACTTTCTATTCTAAGTACACAGTTCAGTAACAATGTAACACAAGCTAGAAATGCAAGTTCATATTATTGAATATTCATAGAAAAATGAAAATAACTAGGAAGTTCCTTTAATATATTACATTAACCAGTGAAAATATTATTTAAATACAAATGCAATACATAACTATTAGTGAGATTTTTTTTGTTCTTTTTTGGGGGGGCCACACCCGTTTGATGTTCAGGGGTTACTCCTGGCTAAGTGCGCAGAAATTGCCCTGGCTTAGGGGGGACCATATGGGACACCGGGGGATCAAACCGCGGTCCTTCCTTGGCTAGCGCTTGCAAGGCAGACATCTTACCTCAAGCGTCACCTCACCAGTCCCATATTTTGTACTCTTTTTTCATACCAAAATATTTTGGCAGGGGCATATCAGTGATATCATTCCTGGGCCAGATTGATGGACAATACGGGGTGCCAGGGATCAAGTCTGGGCTGGCGGTGTGCAAAGCAAATGCCTTACCTGCTGTCATACTAAATCTTCTATTTTATATTTTATAGTTATAGTAAATCTTCATTCAGACTAGCACAGTGCAAGTATAAAGAACCCAGGTGGCAAGTGGCCACTGTAATGGATCGTGTTTAGCTCTTTACTATGCTTCTCAATTATCAAAACTGCCAGCAGTAAAGCCCCAAATGAACTTTTAAAATTTACCTTTATAATATGAGTAGATACTTGATTTATGTATCCAAGTTGAGACCTGAAAGCATGTGAAATGGCCAAGCAAGATCATTAAATTAATTCATTAGATTTTTAACTCCCTGAAGGCAGGGGTAATGTCTATTATCTTCACCATGATATTTGACTAAATCAGTGCTGACAATAGAAACAAGCCATTTCTGAAAGGAGGATAGGAAGGCTTTAAATAAGTAAAACTGTTTCTTAATTAGTTAAGTTTTATTTTAGGGCCACATCCAGGCGTACTCAGAGCTTAATCCTGGCTCTGCACTCAAGGATTACTCTTGGTCGCTTCTGGGAACAATAAGAAGTGTAAGGATCAGGCTGGAGCAGTGGCGCAGGTGGTAGGACATTTGCCTTGCATGCAAATGACCTAAAACGGACTTGGTTCCATCCCTGAGGTCCCATATGGTCCCCTAAGCCAGGAGCCGATTTCTGAGCTCATAGCCAGGAGTAATCCCTGAGCGTTACCGGGTATGGCCCAAAAAGAAAAAAAAAAAAAGAAGTGTCAGGATCAAACCTGAATCAACCCCCTGAAAGTCAAGAAGCTTACTATGCCACCCTCTCTAGCCCCTATGCTTTAAAAATCAGGTGTTTATACTGGTAGATAAATATTTTAAGACAGCAAGATTGGGTTTATTCAATTAAAGTAAAATATGACCTTGTGCTAAAACCCAAGCCAAGCAGCAAATTCTGGGGTTATTCAGTTGACAGTCCTAAATCCTGCTGATAGAATGCACACAAGGGAAGACAAATATTTTAGTAATGCAGTGTGAATATGGAGAAGGAACAGAAACTCACCAGCCTTGGGAATCATTGACATACACTGGGAAGGGGGGGAAATAAAAAAGGGCAGAAGAGCAGAGATATTGTACAAGAGGATATATATCGTATTATCTGGTGTATAAGACCCCCTAATTTTATATTTAAAACATAGGTTTAGGCCTATATTCACTGTATAAGACAGAACGTTCCTGTGCTGCAACTGTATGTACCACAGTGAGCCAATCACAACAAGCAAAGGGTCAGAGGTTATACTGTAATAGACGTCCTCTCTGACTCTGGCCAATCTGAGCAGGCTTTTTACAGTGTAGATTCGGGTACAGAACACTGTATAATTTGCATGCATCAAAAGCCTGCTTGGATTGGCTGAGTTAGAGAGGCAGTTCGAGCAGCCTGGCAGTGATTGGTGCAGGATCGAGTTGGAAAATTCATTTTGTGGCAATATTCAGACAATTTTTGTTTAGCGGCACATTGAAACATTTTTTTCGGGATAAACTCGGCGTCTAAGACGACCCACGATTTTCAGTTGACATTTTTTTTTTGTTTCAAAAGTCGTCTTATACGCAGGAAAATACGGTACATATTTGCAAATTTTGATGCTTTAAACATAGTTATACAAATATGCAATGGATTCATAGTATCAACCCTATGATTTAGGTGAAATACCATGAAAACTACAAGCAACACCCTTAATATTTCAAAACAATTCTAAATCCTATGTAACGCAATGAAACCAATGTGCTGCCTTTATTGCCCTAAGATTGAAAATCACTCCTCTACTGAATTACAGTGTATTATAGACCTAATATGACAGTTGATATGAAACAAATAGTCACAAGCATTTTCTTTTACTAAAAGTCACCCTTCCAAAAGCCAAATTTTAGTGTAGCATACTATAACGAAGTAATAATAATACACCACATCATGTTAAAATCAATGAAGAATGAAAATAGAAGCATTGTATTCAATACAACTCAGATTAGGAAAAAACTATGTACCGTTTTATTTATTTTTGTTATTGTGGGCAATGAACCTAGAGTGTCATACATACATATCACTGAGCACACTCTGGACCCAAATCAGTAGACTTTTATGTTCTTGTCTCTAGGTAGAGTCAATGAGGAAAAGAGAAAGAAGAGTTGAAAATAAGATGTGAGACTATATTTTTTTCTTGATGTGTGCTATTAGTCCCATAATATAAATTGTGAATAATGGCCAAGTAATACTAGGCCTATCTGGGGCTCCTTCCTGCTGTGAGCTCCCAGATTGTTCCCCATCAAGCTTCATTGTCTGCTAATAAATCACACATTGACAAGATCACCACCTTCCACTTTGAACCCAAAATAAGACCCTGCAGCATATGGTTAATCTTCTGGAAAACACAATTATACTGGAATCACAAATAAATGATTTTAACAGATTTATGAATAACCTTTATGAATAAACCCATCAATCAAGTTTAAGTGCTTGAATAATGCAATAATGTCATTTATTAACATGCATTAAAATGGATGCATTTTAGTATAGACAAGAATAACAAATGTGACAAAAATGAGGGAATCTCAAGGAAAAATGTAACGATATCTCATTAAAACAAATGGAAGGGTCAAAGGTACAGAAGGTAAGGCCTTGCCTTGCACATGGCTGACCCAAGCTTAATCCCTGGCACCCCATATGATCTGATCCCTTGAGCATCCTATGAGTGATCCCTGAACACAAAATCAGGAGTGAGCACTTCTGGGTTTCCCCTTTACTCAAAGCAAAGAAACAAATAGAATAAAATAATTCCACAGAAAAAAAATCATAAAGATTTAATTAAGATAATTCTACCAAAACATTATGATGTAGCATAGTATTATTGTATTTTATTTAACCCCAGGGAACATTTTTCCTTAACATGTCTGCATCTTGTCCTATCAGAATTGCCCTTTGATAAGCTCTAAATAAAATATAGCTTCACTTCACTGTCTATTACTATAATTTCAAAGATGACAACTGAAGTTTTTTTTCTGTCTGTTCTCTCCTCAGAACTTCCAATACAGTATTACCTATAGTGATGATAAATTAAACTATAATTTAAATGTATATACTTAAAACATTTTATTTATTCATTACAGTTCTTTACTAGAATTTTTTTTTTTATTTTGGGCTACACTATAGTACTCAGAGGCTGCTTCTGCCTCGGTGCTGAGGTAGGGGATAACTTTCAATGTCTCTGGGAGACCTTGTGGTTCCAGGCATTAAATATGCGCATCCCACATGTAAAAGCATGTACTCAGCCTGTTGAGTTATGTTTCTGCCCTCATCATATTAAAATAAATTAATTTAATAATTTATTTATTTGAAACACATGAAATACAACTAAGAAGTTGTTCGTGATTAAGTTTCAGTTATATAATGTCCAACTAACACCCATCCCTTCACCAGTCCACATTTCATGCTACCAAAGTCCCTAGTTTGCTTTCCATCCTTCCCCCTGCTTGCCTCTACAGTAGACATTTTTCTTCTTTTTCTCTCTCCTTCACTCTTTTCCGTTTTTAAAAACCGTGGTTTGAAATATTGCTACTGAAAAGGTATTATGCATATATCACTTTACCTCCTCTTGGCACCCAATTCTTGTCCAGAGTGATCCTTTCCAACTATTATTGTCATTCTAGGCCCTAACTGCACTTTCCCCACTCTTTGTGGCAGGCTTCCTGTGATGGGCCAGTCCTTCTGGCCCTCATTGATTTGGCATATTATTACCATACTATTTTTTATATATACCACAAATGAGTGCAATCATTGTTATCGGATTCCTCTGACTTATTTTACTCAGAGCAATACTCTCCATATACGAATATCCATGGATGAACAAATTTCATACTTCATTTTTCCTAACCACATCATAGTATTCCATTGAGGACCCAACAAAATTTTTAATAAGAGATAGTGAAGGCAATAGCAATGTTATAAAAACAAAATTTAGATATAAAATTTTGCACTCCATCTTCTTTGAAGATATTAATATTTATATTTAACTTGAAAACATCACAAAATGAAGACAACAAATTAGAAGGATATTTGCAATGCATACTATGTATAAATTAAATTCAAGTATAAAAATATAGAAATAAAGAAAGCAAGAATTCCAATTTGGAAAATAAATTTGCATTTTACAAAAGAATATCAATAAATATGTAGGAAAGAAGGCACTTATAATAAAAAGTTAATAATAAACATGACTTATCTTTTTATTTAATATTCAGCATAAATATATCATTTTTTAAATTTAGGAATATAATAGTAACACTGAGAAATTCACCCTAATTTGATATGTTACTAGAGAGATCATTATTTTTTACAGCCTTTCTTTTGTCAGTACTAAGATAGATACCAAAATTAATCCAAGTAATTCATCTTTGAAAAATTGACCTCTGGAGCTATTAAGTTATATATAAGAATACATGTACAAGGGCCTCCAGTGAAGCATTATTTCCAAGAATAGAAAACTAGAAACAATGCACGTACTCATAAATAAGGTATTGACTTCATGGTTTCTATCCATTTAAAAGAATTATGTGCATCCATTTAGAAGAACACTTTCTGTATTTCCAAATATAGAAAGATATCCCTGAATAAATAATGGGAAACAGAGGTCAAGGCTTCAGTTATATTGGTGATGTGGGAGAATGAGATAGCTATACATCAAATGCACAGATTCAACAGCATTGAAAACATGAGATCTAAATTGCAACCACCAAACTTTGTAATGTACCTGCCAAGGTGGAAGGCAATGGGTAGGAGAGGGGAGGATTTGGGGATGATGGACTTTGAGGACATTGATGATGGGAGCTGACACAAGGGAAGAAGTTGGTGTTGATAAATTATATGCCTAAAACTCAGGTATCAATAACTTTATAAACAATGGTTCTTTATTTGAATAAAATTTTAACAAAAATAATAACCCTAAATATCCCCAATATTAAATAAATTAATGAACATCTATGTTGTATGTGATGTTAATTCAATAAAATGTTAACTCAAATTGAAATAGTGTAATATATGATAAAAAGATTTAATGCATAAATTACAGAAATAATGGTTACATAGTTATCAACAAAGAAATCACTGGGCAGTCACAGATTTATTAACGTGGTTTTTTATTTGTTTTGGTTTTGGTTTTGGGGCCATAGCCGTTGACTCTCAGGGGTTACTTACAGCTATGCACTCAGAAATCACCCCTGACTTGGGGGACCATATGGGATGCCGGGGGATCGAACTGTGGTTCCTTCTAGGTCAGCCGTGTGCAAGGCAAATGCCCTACTGCTGCACAACCACTCCAGTCCCAAACGTGTTTTTCTTTTTAACAGTAGGATAGCATTTTTTTCTATAATTCCTGCATCTTCAAACTTCACTTTATAAGAATACTTATATGCAAAGATAAATTATAGCTAAGTTATGTGACTATTTCTTCACATAGGGTTTTCTATGTTTTTTTTTTTTTTATTTCTACTTTGCTTTAACAAGAAGAAAAAAGTAAGTTGAAAGAATGATAGAGTTGCCAGTCCCTCATACTCTTGGCTCTAGTGAGACTTATTTGTTCAGTTTTCCTACAAGTTGTCAGTGTTCTGCTGACCAGGCCAGATCCTAGCAACCAGAGAGACCTTAAAAGCTTCAAGTGCTTTTGGGAATTGCCCTAATTCACTGTCACTATATACCATAAATATAACTGTGAAAGACTTGTAATTCACATTGGTCTCAATAAAAATTATATTTAAAAAGGTCAGCTTTGTCTTCACCAATGGACCTGAGACTTCCTGGTCCCTGGCCCCATCCTTTCATATTTTTCACCTCCTCCATTCAATTTCTTTCCTTTTTCTCACTATAGTAGGGGGCTATGGGTGTTCGTGACAACTCCCATTTAGACCACTGAATTTCTTCATGGAGTTATTCTAAATACCAAATATAAATGATATCATTCTGTATTTTTCTTCTTCTGGATTCCTTTATTTAGCATAATATCTTCCAATTCCATCCATGTTGTGACAAATTGCATAATTTCATCATTCCTTACAGCTATGTAGTATCATTCTATTGTATATATGTATTACATTTTCATGATCCACTCGTCCGTTGTTGGACATCTAGGTTGAGTCCAAGACCTAGATATTGTACTGTGTGCTGCAATAAATAGCGGTGTGCATACATCCTTTTGAATGAATGTTTTCCTGCCCTAAAGATAGATATCCAAAAGAGGAGTTGCAAGGCCATATGATAGCCTGTTATACTGGCAAACTGGTGAGGGACAAAGGGTTGGGGTATGGGATACACTCTGAAATATTGGTGGAAAGAGATCGACACTTGTGGTGGGATTGGGCCTGATTCCTTGTATGTCTAAAACCGAACTGTGAAGGATTTTGTAAATCAAAATAATTTCAATAAACAACAACAACAAAGCTTCATGTGCTTGCAAGCCCTGATTTGTGTTACTGGCTTCAGAACTAAAATTGTCAATCTAATTTTTATCCTTCTGTTTAAGAGATTTTTGCATTTTTTTCATAGTTTTTGTAAAAGTACTATCTTTAAAGTTGACAAAACAAAATAAGCAGATTTTAAAATAGTAACTTGTACCTCCAATAGGTTTAAAGGAATGGAATGCATGGAAGAGTAGAACTAAAAAAGTAGAATGTAGATTTTATTTCAGCATATAACTAATCATGAAATATGTCACATGGTATACACAGACATCTTTATGACTTTTCTTCTTTAGGTATCATATATCCTGCCTGGGCACCTGTCCCTAATGATGGAAGTTTAAAAATTTCTTATTGAATTTCCATGAGAGTTTCGTGTCACTTAATTTCAAATCAGAGGACAGAGTGCTCTTATTCTGAATTAATTTAAGTAGTGTTGACTGAAGGCAAAAAAATAGACTGCTCTGATTTGTATAGCCCTACGATTTTCAAGTATAAGTAACTCCAGTGGCAAAGATAAATGTCTTTGGCTGTGAATTAGCAAGTTTAAATAGATTACTTTTCTTTAAGAAAAACAAGCCACCCAGAATTACCTATGCATTTCATTAAAAAAAAAAACAACAACAACTAATTACTTTTATGGACTTATTCTGGTCTGGAGTGTTTGGAACCAAAAGTCATAAATTTCATAATACTTTACAGTCATTCCTGATACCCCATGGCTCCTTTAGTTGAAATGCCCTTGGTCTGAAACCTAGGATTTTTTTTTTGGTCTCACCTCGTGGCACTCAGCGATTACTCCTAGCTCTGTGCTCATAAACTGCTCCTGACAGGCTCCGGGGACTATATGGGATGCCGAGAATTGAACCTGGGGTTGTTCAAGTGCAAGGCAAATGTCCTACTGTTGTGCTATAGCTCTGGCCTCTGAAACCTTGGGTTTTTAAACAAATAGAACTGTTAATGTTCCAGAGAAACTGGTTAAAAGGATTGCATGGAACAGACAGGAACTTTGGTGTGTACGTGATACTGTGGCAAAGCTAAAGGAACAAGTTTGAACTAGTCTATCCTTTAAGCTGACATACCAGAGACAATGACACAAAAATTCCAATTTTATAAATACTTAAGGGGGAATGACAGTATATTTAGTGTTTTGGTATCTTCTATAAAGTCCAATCAACTGGTAGAAACAACATTTTATCTCAATAATATGCAGGGGCTGGGGAGATGGTGGGGTTACAGTGTATACGAGTATACTATAGGCCCGAAGTTAAATTTCTGGCATACATGGGCCCTCTCTGAGCGCTGAGAAATATCATTGGTGGTTCCCAGAACTGCAGAGGAGATCTTTGAATATAATATAACATATATGTGGATTTATTCTTTCACTTAAAATATTTGCATAACCCTACCTAAAAACAATTGTAATTGTAATATCAAGGTGCCTGAGCTTAACTACCATTTAGAAATGTGATTTGAATGGGCTTTTTAAATGAAAAAAATTATCTCAAAATACTTAGGTAATGTCACATTCCTTAAGTGTTCTGTGTATCACATCTCACAGCAGAACCTAGAGTATAAGCAATGCCATTGAACCTATCTTTATATTTGTTTTTAACATATATATATATATATTTAATGCCAAAATAGCTATATTTATAAGTAACATTTATTTTGGGGGGGTATAACTGGGTTACTACAGAGGATATTCTAAATAGCATTCATTCAGGCTCTGTAGGTCAGGTGGTTTAGTGCTTCAACATGGTGGTGTGACACTACAATGATTTACAACTGCTGTGATTCAAGCTCTTGGGTCTCTCACATGGATGAATTCACTTCAGACCTCTGAGCTATATCCCCAGCCTACAATGTTTCTTTACTTTGTTAGAGAAATTCTTTATTCCAGGATTATACTCATCCACACTTACATACATACATACATACATACATACATACATACATACATACATACATACATACATACATACACACAGCACTCCAAGCACTCCATTTCATGACATGCACAGAAATAAATCTCCTCCACCGAGTATTCAGCCTATTGAATGTTATAGCAATGTTAAATTTCCTCTCCCCACTCTATCAGGATGTTATTTATTTGGCCAGGCTTTCAATAAAATTCTCACTTAGTGCATTTGCAAAAGCTCAGGAATGCAATATGCATATGGGTATTAGTGTAATGTTGGCTTTGCAGAAATGAGGATTTCTGTTTCTTCTTTATTTTCAAAGAACTAGAGGAGTCAAGGTCGCAACTCTTCTTTGAAGTTTTGATAAACCTCATCAGTAAATCCATCTGGACCAGTGCTTTTGTTCTCGAGGAGATATGTTTCTATTTCTTTGCTTATGACTGGTCTGTTTTATTTTTGTTTAAATTCTTTGGAATTTTCTATGCAGAGAAGCCTATCATCTGCAAATGGAGCTTTGTATTTTCCTTTGCAGTATAGACCTTTTAAGATATTTTTTCTTTCAATATCTCAGTGAGGAAAATTTATAGGACTGTGCTTAAGAAGATAGGTGACAATCTTGTTTCCCAATTTAAAAGGTAATTTTCCAGTCTTTTAGGATTAAGCACTATATTAGCTATAATAGATTTTTGTAAATATTCTTTATCAAGCTAAGTTCCACTCCATCTGTCACTTGAATTTGACCAGGTGTAGGTGCAATATTTTGAAAATTGCTTTTGTGTATCAAATATATCATCAGATGTTTGTCCTATAGTCTATTGATATGGCAAGTTCTATTGATTTATTTTTAAAGTATATCTTGAGATTTTTTTTTCTTCTGATTTCATCATTTATTACAGGACTATTTGGGTCAATACTTAGAAGTTTATTATTTTCAGAGAGCTCTACTTCTTCCAAGATGCCCAAATTATCCCATTATTATCCTTAAATGGATGAATTATTGTAGTGATATTCATATTTTATTTTTAGTATTAGTGATCTATGTCGTTTTTTCTTCATATTTTTCCTAGGTGCTTAAGGGTGTATCAATTTTATTGATTTTTTTTAAAAAAAGAACTAGCTTTATGTTTTATTGATTTTTCTTTGTTGTTTTCTTGCTTTCAATGTCATCCTTCTTTACACTAAAAATCAAGTTTTCAAGTCAGAAAAGTAAAACCCTTTATCTCTTTCATTTTCTTTGTTCCCCATCTTTCCTTCAGTTCTTCAATATCACTCATAGGAAGGTTTCCTTTTCCTTTCACAGGCTAGCTACCCTACTGCCAGTTTTGTTTTATTCTGCTGGGGTCAAGGTACATCATGAAATTTTCAGTAATGTTCTTTTTTTTTTTTTTTTCATCTTCAAATTTCTTCTTAGCCTACAAGTTTCTCCTCATTTCATTCCACTCAAATTAAAGTCTCTTGGACATAATTACAACTCAAGTACTACCTCTATTGGCTGTTAAACATATGTTTTTTTGGGGGGGACCCTACCTAGCAGTGCTCAGGGCTTGTTCCTGGCTATTCAGGGATTATTGCTGATGGGATTCAGAGTCCAGATGGGTGCCAATAATTGAACTCAGGTTAGCTGCAGGCAACATCAAACCCCATCAACAAACTTCCTTTTTAAAAAATTATAATTACTTTACTTAAGCACTGTGGTTACAAAATTGTTCATACTTGAGTCTCAGTCATTGATTGCACACCACCCTTCACCAGTGCTCTTTTATTTGGTCACCAATGTCTCTGGTTTCCCACCCATTGCCTGTTTCTGGGGGCAGCCATTATACTTCTCTCTTTTTCTCTGTCTCTCTTTTTTTCTTTTTGACACTGTGATTTACACTATTGTTAATAAAGGGGTACCATACATGTCACTTTATACCCTTTCCACACCTAGTGATCGGTTCCAACTATTATTGTCACAGTGGACCCTTCTGTATTTTGACTGCATTCACTGCTTTCTGCGGCAAGCTTCCTACCAGGAATTGCTTCTCCTGGCTCTCATCTCTATTGTTCCTGTATATTAGCACCATATTTTTTCTCATATTGCATAAATAAGATTATTCTATGTCTATCCCTCTCCTTCTGGCTCATTTCATTCAGCATAATAATCTCCATATCTATCCATGTGTAAGCAAATTTCATTATTTCATTTTTCTTAATGGCTGCATAATATTTCATTGTGTATCACAATTTCTTTAGAAAATCATCTATTTTCAGATAATTGGGTTGTTCCCAGATTCTGGCTATTGTAAATGAATGAATATAGGAATGCAGAGGGATTTTCTGCATGGTGATTTTGAGTTCCTAGAGTCACCAAACTTCTTAAGCAATTAGAGACCCAGGCAGTAGTACAGCTGTAGGGTACTTGTTTTGCAAGTAGCAGGCATGTGTTCAATCCCAGATACCACATATGATCCCTTGAGGCCCAACTGGAGTAATCTCTAAACCAAAGCACTGAATACTGCTGGGTGTGGCCCAAGAAATCAATTGTGAACAACTTTGCAATTGTGTAAAACAATAACAATGACAACTGTGGGGATTACATATAGAAGATGGGGGGAAATAAGGAAAAAAAGTCAATTATTTATAGACCACCTTTTAACCAGTTTAAATAAAGATTTAATTTAAAAAATAGAAAAATTTCCTAAAATTTTCTAATAAAATGGTGTTTTCAGCCAATAGCATTATATCTTTTACTCTTTTACCTATATTAAACTTGTCATTAGCCTGTGTCCATATATTTTTCATTTGTATACTTCCTAATAATGCTAACCTTTCACTAAACGATAGTTTCTACTGTTCTATCCAGTTCTAAATTTCAATTCCTCTATCTTAGGTGTTTTAGTTCCTCTGTGTTTCTATCTGTTATGTATATAACTTGTGTCTAATGAGCTTTAAAATAATTCTAACTCTAGATTTGTGTTTCTGTATTCAAACTCTTCAAGAATTAGGAATGGTTGTTAAGTTATTTTCCAATACAAATTGCTTGGTTTACTACACCCATTTTAGAAGATTAGTCTTATTTACTGACTTTGGGCTGGCCAACTTTATGTGGTCCAATAAGTTGGAACTATAGATACATAAAGTATGGAATAAAACACGATAACTATAACCAAAAATCAGTCATAAAGGAGATAGAAAAGAGTTTATGAAGCACTTAGATTAAATACAGTTTAAAATTACTTAATTGATTATACCTACTAAATTAGGTCTAGGTCTAGTCATTTTTATTAAAGAAAATACATTAACTTTTCATTATATCTCAATTGGCAGAGTTTTAAAGTAAAGACCTATTAGTAGTACGTTTTATTTTATTATTGAAGAGAAAGGGGCTCCTAAGCAGTTTCAAGTTGTTCAGAAAGTTGTCTCAGCAATACTACTGAGCTGGACAGCTCAGTGTTCAGTGATGCTGTGAGACAGGACAAATACTCCCAGCAATTCTTGGAGGGCCATGTAGAGTACTTGGGTCTGAACTCAGGTTACTTCATATACAGGGACTTTGACCATATTGCCAAGATATTTCCATAGCCTCCATTTTAGTATTATTTTAAATCAGTACTTTTAGTTAAAATTTTTCACAATGTTCACAGCACAAATTGGAAACTCAACAAAGATTATCAATGAAGTTTTTCTTGAAGATATCAAAGAGTAAGACTGATTCACTGAAAGTCATTGGCTATATGGTAACAGCGCTCATTAAATGTTTATGTTTTGCTATTTCTTTGTAGAGGTGAGATTTAAAAATTCACCAGAACTTTGAAAGTCCAGGTCTACAGAGCTGACTAGAGAAACTATTTTTAGAAGCATCTGTACTTGTGTACATATGAAATACATACACCTGCCTCTCTTTAACTTTTTTCCAATTTACAACTGTGATATAGCCATCACCAGAAAGATGAATACAGCATGTCAAAACATGATATAGGACATTATCTCTCATTGCCTTATATATCTACAAATATTTCCAAATTCAAACTTCAGCACAACTTTCCATTTTATTTAATGCCATATTTACGATGTTTGCTCTGATTTTTATTAGCAGCCTTCAGAGAAACTGAATGTAGCTCGCTTCAATTGTTTCTTGGACAGTGCTAAAAGCTCTTAAATATCACAACTTTCATTTTCAATCCAGCTTCAAATCTTAAATCACAAAGATATTTTTGGGGTAACGATATTATGGGGTTGCCAAGATTAAAATGGGCGAAGGTCAGTTTATTATTTTCTTAAGTAACTGAAAGCTATTCATTTTATCATTTAAAAATTATCATAGCTCAGATCACATTTATTCTGTGATTATCCCCATGAGGATAGAGAATATAAAAACGAGGATGTCAAAATGAATTAATACAGGTTCTAAAATCAAAGGTTACACAACTTAGTAGATGAGAACATTGGATTTATAGTTCATTTATGTCCAGTTTGACCTGTGTTTCTTTTGGACACACAAAAAAAAGAATCATAGTGACCATGCCTTGAAAAATGAATAGAGTCATTAAGAAAAGAAGGAAGTTCCAGGGACCACCCAGAGTATGAGAAGTGTGAATAATTGGTGTATGTACAAACAACAAGTTGATTAGCACTTCTGGAAAATCACAGTTATATGGGAAAAGAGAAATTAAGAGGTAAGGTAGGCAAGATGAGGGGCTTATACACAAGTTTAGGGTCTTTAACTCAATCCCAGGTACTAAGGACTCTGTTAAAGATGAGAAAGCAAAAACTATTCTTGATCCTTGAAAGGATCACCCAGTAATTGCTGGGAAGATATATTTGAAATGGTTAATCTATAGGCAGCCAACCCAGTTGAGAAAGTTCAGTGCTAAGGTTGAAAGGAAAGATAATGAAGGCCTGGAAAACAAGGTATTGATCAATAGGATGGGCGGTAGGTGCCTTAAACTGAATAGGATTTTACTGTTATTTCACAATATATTTATAATGCTCTGTAAACCTAGAATAAATACAGTGAAACTGAAACAAAACAAGTAAGCTGAATAGAATGATTTTTTAGTTATAGAGGTCACTTTATATCAATAAAAATTTAAATGTATATAGATGCAGTTTACATAACTGATTTTTGTCTATCTAAAGAGAGCCTCCAATAGTGTCCAAGGTTCTAAAATTTGAAAACACTAAACTTTTAAGAAGAACAAGAAATTTCCAGGGCTTGGTATAAGGCCTTTTTGTAAATTTTCTTTATAATACTGATGCGATAGTGAAAATCACTTCCACATTTAAAAATTGAGAGCTCTTTTCCTCATTTTCAAGTAGTATCAGAAATCAGAAATATCTTTTACACAGTTGATAAAATTTTGTAGAATATAAAAATTTAAATTTGTTACCTGAATAATAGATGACTAAAAATAAGTAAGATTTTAAAATTATTTACAGCTCCATTAACTAGAGGCAAGTACAGTGTGCATGTGTGTGTGTGTGTGTGTGTGTGTGTGTGTGTGTGTGTGTGTAGACTGGTAGCTTAACTTCCCCAAATAATTGAATTGGGCTGTGTATTTGTTAGTGCGACCAGCTTCATAATATATCATAAACTAAAGCAAGATATTTGATGCTCATGTCAATATTTTGTATACTTTTTCGCAAACAGCAAGTCACTTCCTGAAAATTTTTATTCAATATGTTTTTAGAAATTTAACTTTAAATTTTTGTTTATTTTAAGGAGGGCACACCTGGTAACACTCAGGGGCCACTCCTGGCTATGCACTCAGAAATTGCTCCTGGCTTGGGGGACCATATGGGACGCCGGTGGCTCAAACTGTGGTCCGTCCTAGACTGACACATGCAAGGCAGATGCCTTATGGCTTGTGCACCACTCAGGCCCCCTACTTTTTTTTTTTTTTAGGTTTTGAATAACACCAAGCATTGCTCAAGGATCACTAATAGCAGACTCTTGGAACCATATGGAATACAAGGGATTAAACCTGGGTCAGCTGCATTCTAAGAAAAGTGCACTTTTCCACTTCCTTATCCACTTACTATTGTTCTGACCACCTAGCCTAAAGTTTTGATAATATGAAATATATTTAATGTATATAAAAAGAGCAATTTAAAAGTCTATATGTATGATTTAAATTCTAGGCAGGTTCAAATAGTAAATTCAAAAGTTCCTTTTTAAACCAAAACTAATATTTCAAAGAAGTAGGGCTTCATCACCTAATTTCTCAGATATTCTTCTTATCCCGAAGAAGATACAGGGGTGTTTACAATTATGGGAGATGCTAGCTTTAGATTTGTATAATATTTTATTTTGCTTGTTATTTATAATAATTTATTAGTTTATTTGTCAATATATATACACTCAGTTTTAAAATAATGCTCAATATAAAAGAGCTCAATTTATAGATAAACTATGTTTACACTTTCATGTAATCTAAAATAAAAAATATCATGACATTACAGCCAAGGACTCTTGAAATTATTAGTTATTAGTTACAAGAAAGTCTTAAAAAGATGAAAAAATAAGACTAATAAATAGCAGACTTTTAACACTTGTTACACTTTAAATGGGGCTTTAAAAGAAAAATTATATGGCTTCTTGATCTCTTCAGGAGTCTGCTGAAGAAGACCCCCATGAACTTAGTCAATTTACTCCCATCAAGTTTCACCCACCAGGTTCACTGGCCAGGTAGGCAGATCCAGCTCACAAGGTGGTACCATCTCCTGCCTGGTGCCTTTATAAAGTCTCTGCATCCCTTCATTTTTGGCTTCCTGATTCCTGTGGGAGACTTCTGAGGAAGATCCTTATGAACTTAATCAACTTAATCCCATCAAGGTTCCTGATTTTTCAATTTCACACACACACACACACAAAATCTAAAAACTAAAGCCCAGGCCCAGATGTATTCACTAAAAATTCTTTCAAAACTTTCTAAAGGAACTACTCCCAATCCTTTTTAGATTCTTTTGTGAAATTGAAAAATAAGAAACACTCCCAAGTAATTTTTATGAAGCTAAAATCACCCTCATACATAAACCAGACAGAGATTTTGCAAGAAAACTACAGACCTATATCCCTGATGAACACAGATGCAAAGATTCTCAACAACATTCTGACAAATAGGATCCAATGCCTCATCAAGGAAGTCATATACCACGACCAAGTAGAATTCATTCCATAAATGCAAGGATGCTTTAGCATACATAAATCAACCAACATAATACACAATATCAAAAAAAAGAAAAATGAAAACTATATTGTTATATCAATCAATGCAGAGAAAGCATTTGATAAGATCCAACACCCATTCTTGATAAAAACTCTCATCAAGATGGGATGGAAAGAAATTTTCTCAATATAGTCAAGGCCATCTATCACAAGCCAATGGCAAATATTATTCTCAATATATAAAATAAATGATCAAATAAAGCATTTTCTCTAAAATCTGGCATAAGACAAGGCTGCCCTCTCTCACCACTTCTATTAAACATAGTTCTGGAAATTCTTGCAAAGAAAAAAATATATCAAGGTCATCTAGATAATAATCTAGATAAGCTCTCACTGTTTGCAGCTATATGATAATATATTTAGAAAACCCTAAAGATTCTAACAAAAAGCTTCTAGAAACAATAAATAAAGTGAAGTGACAGGCTACAAAATTAACACGCAAAAATCAATGGCCTTATTATACACCAATAATGATAGGGAAGAAATGGACATTAAGAAAATTTACATTTACATTAGTGTCACACAAACTCAAATATCTTGAAGTCAACTTAACTAAAGATATAAAGGACCTATACAAAGAAAACTACAGAACTCAGCATCAAGAAATAAAAAAAGAGGGGGCCAGCGTGGTGGCACTAGAGGTAAGGTGTCTGCCTTGCCAGCAATAGCCTAGGATGGACCGGACCATGGTTTAATACCCCCACATCCCATACGGTCCCCCAAGCCAGGAGCGACTTCTGAGCACATAGCCAGGAGTAACCCCTGAGCGTTACGGGGTGTGGCCCCAAAACAAAAAACAAACAAACAAACAAAAAGAAATAAAAGAGAACACAAGAAAATGGAGACACATACCCTGCTCATGGATTGGCAGGATTAACATAATTAAAATGGCAACACTCCCCAGCCTTGTACAGATTTAATGCAATCCTTACATTCTTCAAAGAAGTGGATCAAACACTCCTAAAATTCATTTGAAACAATAAACACCTGCGAATAGCTAGAGCAACCCTTGGGAAAAGGAGTATGAGAAGCATCACTTTCCCTAACTTTAAATTGTATTACATGACTTCATGTCATGAAATTTTCATATACATGGATGTACACGGAATCTATTATGCTGAGTGAAATAAGTCAGAGAGAGAGAGAGAGAGAGAGAGAGAGAGAGAGAGAGAGAGAAAGAAAGAGAAATGCAGAATGGTCTCACTCATCTATGGGTTTTAAGAAAAATGAAAGACATTCTTGCAATAATAATTTTCAGACACAAAAGAGAAAAGAGCTGGAAGTTCCAGCTCACCTCAGGAAGCTCACCACAAAGAGTGATGAGTTTAGTTAGAGAAATAACTACATTTTGAACTGTCCTAATAACGAGAATGTATGAGGGAAATGGAGAGCCTGTTTAGAGTACAGGCGGGGGGTCAGGTGGGGAGGAGGGAGATTTGGGACATTGGTGATGAGAATGTTGCACTGGTGATGGGTGGTGTTCTTTACATGACTGAAACCAAAACACAATCATGTATGTAATCAAGGTGTTTAAATAAAATATAAAATAAATTGTATTACAAAGCTATAGTCATTAACAGCTTGGTACTGGAATAAAGACAGACTTGAGTATTCAGAGAATGTGTCCCAGATATACAATCAATTAATTTTCTTTTTTTTTTTTTTTTTTTTTTTTGGTTTTTTTTTTTTTTTTGGTTTTTGGGCCACACCCGGTAACGCGCAGGGGTTACTCCTGGCTATGCGCTCAGAAGTCGCTCCTGGCTTGGGGGACCATATGGGACGCCGGGGGATCGAACCGTGGTCCGTCTCCTAGGCTAGCGCAGGTAAGGCAGGCACCTTACCTCCAGCGCCACCGCCCGGCCCCTCAATCAATTAATTTTCAATTAAGGGGCAAGAAATGCAAAATGGAGCAAAGAAAGCCTCTTCAACAAATGGTGTTGGAGCAACTGGTCAGCTGCTTGCAAAAAAGCAAACTCAGACATCCATCTAACACCAAGCACAAAGATCACATTGAAATGAATTAAAGGCCTTGATATCAGACCTGAAACCATAAGATACATTGAACAACACATAGGTAAAATACTCCATGATATTGAGACTAAAGGCATCTTCAAGGTGGAAACAGCACTCAACATACTGACAACTCAACAATAAAAAAAAAGCTAACCCCCCATCAAAAAATGGGGAGAAAAAATGAACAATTTCTCAAAGAAGAAATACAAATGTCCAAAAGGTACATAAAAATGTTCCATATTACTAATTATTAGGGAGATGCAAATTAAAACAACAATAAGGTACCATCTCACACCACAGAGACTGGCACACATCACAAATATCAAGAACAATAAGTCTAGAGGGAATGTGGGGAGAAAGGAACTCTGATTCACAGCTGGTGGAAATGCCATCTAGTCCAGCCTATATGGAACACAATATGGAGATTCATCAAAAAACTGAAAATTGAACTCCCATATGACCCAGCTATACCACTCTTGTGGATATACCCTAAGAACACAAAAAATGCAATACAAATATCCTTTCCTCACACCTATATTCATTGCAGCACTATTTACAATAGCTAGACTCTGGACACAACCAAGATGCCCTTTAACAGATGAATGGCTAAAGGAACTGTGATACATATACACAATGGAATATTATGCAGTTGTCAGAAGAGATGAAGTTATGAAATTTTCCTATACATGGATGGACATCAAAACTATTATGCTGAGTGAAATAAGTCAGAGAGAGAGACACACACACACAGAGAATAGTCTCTCTTATCTATGGGTTTTAAGAAAAATAACAGACATTATTTTAATAATGTCCAGAGATGAGGGATAAAAGATCTGGCTCACGATATGAAGCTCACCACAAAGAGTGGTGAGCACAGTTAGAGAAATAACTACACTAACAACTACCATGACAATGTTAATGAGTGAAAGAAGTAGAATGCCTGTCTTGAATAAGGTGGGGGGGATGGGTGGGGGGAGATGGGGTGAATTACTGTTGGGAATGTTGCACTGGTGAAGGGGGTGTTCTTTTGTTGATTGAAACCCAACTACAGTCATGTGTGTAATCATGGTATTTAAATAAAATAAAATTTAAAATAATTATGGAAGAGCTATGTTTTGTTTTTGTAGTTTGTTGTCCTGGTTTTGTTTGGTTGGTTATTTTTTGCTTCTTGGGCTTTACTTTTACTGAGCACTAAAGATTGCTTCCAAATTATGTTATGTAACAAGTTTCTTTTCCTGGGACATAAAAAAAGTCTGGAAGTTTAAAATTTTGTCTATTCACAAAAGTATAACATTTAGACTAATATCACAAAAAGAAGAGAAAATTTATGGGTCAGAAAGTGTTCAGTTCCACTTCTTAAGAACAATGTATGACATTGTGTAGAACATTAAATGATTTTTTGTTTGTTAGCTTTTGTATTTTTTTCTTCTAGAAAGGACTTAGCAGAAAACTAGAAGACTGCAAGTTTCTCTGAACCACCACTGTTCTTTTATTGTTTTGGTTGGTTTTGAGTTATGCACTGCAGTATAGA
This sequence comes from Suncus etruscus, assembly GCF_024139225.1. Taxonomy (NCBI): domain Eukaryota; kingdom Metazoa; phylum Chordata; class Mammalia; order Eulipotyphla; family Soricidae; genus Suncus; species Suncus etruscus. The sequence goes on along the minus strand of NC_064851.1, from coordinate 29,935,059 downwards.
TGCTGTGAGGGATTGAACTATCATCTCCCACATGCAAAGCAAAGTGATGTTCTTGTCTTTAGAATTGTCTCCCAGCTCAGGTCTTTTCATCAGGTACTGCATAGAGATGGGTTGTTAGAGACTGTGCCAAATGGCTGTGGGAGGTGGTTAAGTCACCTCTCTTTCTGATGAATCATTTGGCACATTCTTCCACATAAAAACTCTGCATATCACAAATACTGAGTACAAGAAAGTTTGGGGAAGATTTTTAATCAAACCTTAGATTCCCTTCTTGGTTTAAAAGCAAAAGAGACTTCCCTACCAAAGAGTGTGAATACATACAATCAATGGGGGATGAATTTTCCAAGAGAATGTTTTTTAAAGTTAATTAATTCTGCTCTTTTTGGGGGTAGTAAATATGTTTTTTCTTCATCTTCAGTATTCACGAACACAAGATGACGATTATTAACACCAAGGAACTTATAAATAGGCTAATACATTAACAAAAGACTCTTCCAGCCTCAAGTCCTTCTGAAAGAGCATATCACTTACTTGTTTATATCTCAACTTCTACTAGCAAGTGATAGCAAGTGTAGTTCTTTAATTAAAGATGCATGTAGTTCAATAGAATCTTCTCTTGGTGCATAGGAAATCCTAGTACTAATGGGTTAGTTTGATTAAAGCCTGGTTTAAATCATCCAGGATTTCACTAGATGAGCAGAGTTAGAGTCAGTTATATTTTGCCTATTTTTAAAATATAATTTTACCTAATATGAAATATGAGAATTGTATAGCTAAAGGAATTATGACATGCATATAAATCACATACTATATTTTAGTTAAATCATTTAAACATTTAAATATCTAATTTTACAGATGTATAATATTGATAATATACACGAGGTTCAAGTTATTAATAAGGTTCTACAAACTAACAGTGATTACAACCCATGGAAAAGGCAACATTATAGATTATGGAATGTAAGCTCCTTAGTGGTTTTGTTTAATAATTAATATGTTCACAAGTTATAAAACTGATTACCCAAAATGAAGGTGTCAAATATCTTGATTATAAGTACAGGCACATCTAAAACTTTGGTGGAGGGAGAAGAGTTTGAGCCACACCCAGTGGTGATCAAGGCTTACTCCTGTGCTCAGGGGACCACATGCTGCACCAGTCATAGGAATCTTAACACCTGAACTATACATCTGTCCCCAAAGTTAAAGCCTTTATCCATATTAAGTACAAATCTGTGCATGACTTCTTTGGGTAATCAATTTAGATAGCTAAAATGCTCTCCCTTAAAGTTATTATATTTACCAGATTTATTCTCCTAAAGATTAAAAAAATTATACATCTCTAACTGCTGTAGTTGTGACATTGCATATCACCACCCAAATGTTCTAATTTCATGATTGCACATCTTTATATAAATTATATGATAAGATGCAATTACAATAATTAGAGGAATAGCAACAATTGAAAAAACCCTTCAAAGTCCCATTAAAATAACATCAAAAATGATATGAAAATCACCTGACAAAGTGATACAAGAAAATAGTTTTTAAGATGAATAAAACATATAGTCACAAACAATCTGACAAAACACCTCAGTCTCAGCAAAAGGGAGATCTTAATCCTTAAGGTTTAATGCTGGGCATTAAATTGAGGCTTCACACACCCAAACTATGTGCACAGTCTTGTAGGTTGCCTCTTTTCTTTTGAAAAAAAAAATATATCTGAGACATGTTATGAGTCTATCAGGTTAAATAATAATAAAATTCTGATATATACTATATTTTTACACTGAGGCTTAAATTTATCTATGCCTCTTTATTTCAGGCACTTATTTATATTTAATGTTACATATATTTCAGAACATCCCTGAAGTATGATTTTTTAAATGACAACAGAATCTCTACTTTACTAAGACACTGAGGCATAGAGAGCTAAGTACAGTTATAGTTTTCTATTTTATTTTAAATAAAGTAGTTAAGACACGATCTGACTTCTGGTCTGTGTTAACCAATTATGCATTTACAGCTTGTGTGAGGTGTGTGAAGTTGTAACAATAACTACAATATGGTCATAGACCTCAAGGCAAAAAGTATCTTGTAGGTTGGAGAGATACACGCAACAATAATTTCAATAACAATGCAAAGTGCTCAAAGAAAGGCTTTAGGAGTTTTTACTATGAAGTAGGTTTCTTAAGATAGAATTAAGTATTTGATGTGTTTTATCATACAGATGTGGCTTTAATAAACATGTCAGGATGCCTTAATGTTAGGATGTATCAAAATCTTTAAGAAATAAAAGTAGAAAAAATAAATTAATATTTAAGAAATGAAATATGGTGCACATGTGTTGCCTGCACACATGATGCCAGAATACATGTCATCCACAATTTCCCTCTTGAAATGGGAATTGTCCTACTTTAACTTTGGAAGTTATACTTAGGCTCTCTCTGCCTTTGGAGAAGCTCTCCCTCTTTTTTAAAGCATGTTTCTCTCTTTCTTATCCTCTCCCCCTTCTACCTCAGTACCACCTAATAAAATCTGTTTTATTCAAAAAAATGAAATATGTAATTTCAGAAAATAAAATTCAATTTCTTAGAGGAACAGGGACTTGCATAATGATGGTGAGTCATAGATTCTCTAATTAAATGATTAATAAAGCTATCTATTTATTCATTAAGAAATGAATAGAACAAGTGCTCTAATCAATAGATTTTGAAGGATGCAAGAATGTAAACAAGACAGGCAAGAGCTCTCCTGCTTTTGAGCTCACAGAATTTTCAGAAATGTCAATGGAATGTGTTAGATGTTACATCAAGGAAATGGGAATGTGCTTTGGAAGCCCACAAGAAAATCTCTAATACAGATGTACTGAAGAAAGTGAGATCTAAACTGAGATTATGAAATAGTGAGGTAAAGAAGAAAGGTAGAATCCTGGTAGTGTGAGGAAGATTGTGGTGTAAAAAACTGGAGCATTTTATTTTATTTTTTTTCTTTTATTCAAACAGAACCAAACAACTTGAACCATCTTGTTCTGCCTCTCAAATTAAGGGGGAAATAATGGAGGGTACCAAGACCAAACAGTTGTATGATCACTAAGTAGTAATAAAAATGATTGGACTTAAACACCAAATCCAAATCCAACGACAACAGAATCGATACCCAATTTACAAAAAGCTAGACAGAGTGGACCACTTATACTAGTAGCCTGTGGAGTATGGGAGGGGGATATGGGATGCATGGTGGGAACGGGGGTGGAAGGAGGACAACTTTGGTGGTGGGAATTCCCCTGATTCAATGTCAAGATGTACCTAAAATATTACTCTGAAAGATATGAAATCCACTTTGGTCAAAATAAAAATTACTATTAAAAAAACAACCTGGAGAAGTATATACAGGGGCAGGAGCCCATGTACAATACACACACATATGCACACACACAACACATACACACACACATATGCACACACACAACACATACACACACTCATAAGAAATTTAGTCTGTTTGGAGAGTCATCATCAGAAAGGGAATATGGTAAAGGTGACTAATAATGGTATCATTAAGAAGGAAATATATTGTACTCAAAGAGGGTTTTAGGTTAATCATGTGCATAGAAAAATATCTTTTCACAGGCTCTTTGGTGTCTTACATGCTTAAATTATGTCCTTTTTCTATAATAGAAATCAAAAATAATTTTAGAGTTTCTAGTTAATAAGAAGCATGAACACATGAAATAATGACAAAATATAAGGAGGGAGACCAGGAAAATCTAGGGAATAAAACTTAAGGGATCTAAGTGCATCTTGTTAGGTGGAACCTACTAAATGAAACAAAGTCAAAGGTTATATATATATATAATCACCCATGTCAAATGTCTCACTTATGAGTTGTCTCTACCCAGAAAAATTTCTTATAAATAAAGCATATTTACTGAAGCAAAATTTCTTATAAATGAAGCACATTACCAAGAACTGGCTAATGTGGAGTGGTCCCTCAGAATCTGAAAGATAGCATATGGAAGTGAGATTTTGTAAGAGAGCATTTAGATATAGGTGACTGCAACTTGTGAAAATAAGTTAATTTATCACCCCCTGAAATGTTTGTCATGAAAATTCTGGCTTTGTAAGTTGGTGTGGGCTATTAGCAAATTTAATAGCTTGTTGCTTCAATTGCTCTTTCTACTACTTGCTGTCACTAAATAAAAGTTGTGAATACTCAGAAGAAGGCACAAAATGCTAGAGTATTAATATTATAAGTAAATTATTCCAAGGAGATTTTTATAAGCCAGGCTAAGGAACCGATTAATGGGGAGAGATGATGAGAGTTGAGTTTTAAAATGATCCTTCTGATGATAATGGAATAAGTGAAGGAAAATACAGAAGGCTAGTTAGGAAGAAGTAAAAAGAGTAAAGTGAGGGCCAGAGCAAATGCACAGTGGTAGGGCATTTGCCTCGCATGCGGCTGACCTGGGACAAACCCGGGTTTGATTTCCGGCATCTCATATGGTCCCCTGAGACTGCCAGGTGATATTACTGAGTGCAGAGCCAGGAGTAACCCCTGACCACCACTGGGTGTGGCTGCAAAACAAACAAACAAAAAATACAAAAACCAAAAGAAAGGTCAAGTGAAAGAATGATGGTGTTCTCCTTGAATTAAGCAAGAGAAGGAATCCAGAAAGAGTGGCTTCATGCAATGCATGGAAGGTGAGTAGTATGTATAGCTAGTGAAGGTAAAATGCAAAATGACACCTAGATATATAATTTTGGATTTGCTTAATAATAACTAAAAACAGAAAATGGAAATTCTAGAAGAGATCCAATTTAGGTGGACAAGCAAAGGCTGGAAGAATAATTTTTATTTTAATACTAAAGAAGCTACCTTTGTGGCATTCAAGGGACTGTATTCAAAAAGCAGATATAAAGCAGATATACAGCTCAGGAGGGAAATGTGGGGTGGAGATAGACACAAATGTCTTGGATCAACCTGCAACTTCTAAGGAGAAAGGTAAGTTCAAATCTAAACATCCCTTCCAATTTAAGAAAAGTTTCTGTTTATACTCCATCCTATCAATAAGAAATGCCTTCACAAAATTCTCATCATGTCTGTACAATCAAAAAATTATGGGACAAGCACTATATTTTAATGATGGTATTCCTGAAGTGACATTAATTTTCCCTTCCCATCTTGTATGGCTTTTTAATAATAATTATCATACCAGGAAGTTCAAAGGTTCAAATATTATTTTAATTGCCTTTCTCAATTTATCTTCTCAACTTCATCTTTGCAACAAGACATTAGTGACTGCAACTTCCCCATGGAGAAAATGATTCCTGAAAAGTGTTGCCAACAAAACTCAGTGTGAGAAATCTTAATTAGTGATTATAAGCAAGCTCTTGGAAAGCCCACTTTCATTCGAGGTGTGTCACTTTTCCGTCATATTTTCCATTTCAAAAGAATTTTTAACTTGGCTATATTGCTTTTCAGTTGAAGGGAACTATTGCAGGCAATTTTTCTTTTTAACATTAGCACAGGACATTTTTGTTCCTAGACAATAGCTTAAATATTTGCTACTGTTTGGTTGAGAAAAAGAGAAAGAACTCATTATGGCCATTTCTTTTTCTAAAATGATGAATAAATTTAATCGAGCATTTTTCTTCTTTGGCAACACTAGGTCACACCAACTTCCTGCATGCTTAGAAGAGTGAGCAGTCAACTTCTCAGAATCACATAAAAGGCTCTTTTCTCCAAGTTAAAGCTAGCTAAAGTGATTGCCATAAGGCAAGCCTGTAGCCAAAGAAGGTGATGACTCTATCTCGCCATAGCTCTCCGTGTACAATAAAATATGCCATACTATTTTTTGTATTATGTTTTTCTTTCTTTTTCCCTTTCTTCTCTTGAATTGATATTTATAGCCTCTAGAAGGACTCCTCCCATTTTTGGCTTGTTTGATTTTTGCCCCATTTTATGTTTTTCTTCTTTCCTTCAAACAAAACCACATAAATTGAACTATCTTGTTCTGCCTCACAAATTGAGGGGGAAATAATGGAGGGTACCAAGACCAAACAGTCATATGAACATTAAGTAGAAATAAAAAATGATCAGACTTAAACATCAAATCCAAAGCCAACAACAGAATCGATACCCAATCTACAACAAGTTAGACACAGAGGGGACCACTTATAGTAGCAGCCAGAGGGGTAAAGGTGGGGGATTTGGGATGCATGCTGGGAACAGGGGTGGAGAGAAGACAGCGTTGGTGGTGGGAATGACCCTGATTCAATGTCACTATGTACCTAAAATATTACTGTGAAAGATTTGTAATCCACTTTGATTAAAATAAAATTTATTAAAAATATGCCATGCTACATTTAAAGGATACATTTATTAATTATCTAATTATAGACCCAAATTTGCATAAGAGTAACTTAAACAAAAGTTTTGTTCTGTGAAAACAAAGAATACTTTTACCTTATTTGTTAATAAGACAAAGAAACATTGTCCCCTATAACACAGTTTAAAAAATGACATTCTGTTTATGAATATGACATTTTTTAAAGAATGAACAGTGGTTTCTGATTTGGATATTGGCACACTTTAAAGAAATATGGTGTATTTTCCACTCCATTTGTACTTCTGGCCTAGCCTTCCACCTCTTTGCAAAGCATCTGGTAGTGAAATTGTGGGAGACTTTGAAATGTCAGGAAAGTGTCATTACCATTATTACCTGTCATTATGATGAACACTCACACAGTTTGATTCTGAAGACAAGAAAAATACTATAACCATTCTTAAAGGGGTCTACAATTTCTTTTTGGGTTTTGGCCACATCTAGCAGTGCTCAGGGATTACTCTTGGCAGGCTCGGGAGAACTTATGGGATGCCAGGGACCAAACCCAGGTTGGTCATATAAATAAGATAAATGCCCTATCCTCTGCACTATCACTTTAGCCCCACGTCTACTTTTTGTCTATTCAGGAAATGCCCCATATCTGATTCCTTTAGAATATAGATTCTATATATTAATTATTCCTATATAGAAATAATCATTCTGCCATTGTCTCCTTTGTGGAAAATTATTTTCATATGAGATAAAAGAGAGTTAGTGTTAACACTCCGGATATAAACAAAGTTCTTTATAAGTTTTCATTTTTAACAAAGTGAAATCTAAAATAGAAAAAGATGCCTAAGTATTGTTATAGCTCAATGCATTTCACAAAGTGAACACACTCATGTAAACAGCACCAAGACCAAGAAATGAAAGACTAGAAGAGTCCCAGAAGGATTCCTCTCATTTTTAATTTCTATCCACAACTCTCCACAAGTATAAATGCAAATCTTTCTTTTGTTTACTTAAGAGTTATTAGTCTATATTTGAAGGTTATTTAAGTGGTATCTTAGATTTCACATTTTTTAATAAATGGTTCTTTTCATTCAACATGAAGATTTATGAGATTCATTCTTACTGTTTATATTTGAGGTTCCTTTCTTTTGCTGTTTTTACAGCATTTAACTTTAATAAATAGCAAGATATCGATTCATATATGGAGAAATATTTGGGATTACTCTGTTCTTTTTTTTTTTTTTTTTTGAGGAAAGGGGGCATTTTTCAGAAGTGGTTTGTTTGCCTGAAAACCACACCTGATGTACTCAGGTTATAAGAATTTAGGTTTAGGGGCCAGAGAGATAGCACAGTGGTGTTTGCCTTGCAAACAGCCAATCCAGGACCTAAGGTGGTTGGTTCGAATCCCGGGGTCCCATATGGTCCCCTGTGCCTGCCAGGAGCTATTTCTGAGCAAATAGCTAGAGTAACCCCTGAGCACCGCCAGATGTGGCCCAACCCCCTTCCCCTTCAAAAAAAAAAAAAATTTAGGTATAGTGTGTGGCACAGCTCAGGCTGAGGTGAAACTGGAGGCCTGGTGATCCTAACAGTGCTGAACAGAAACATGTGGTGCTGGGGATCAGTTTATTCTGGAACTTTCTACATGTAAACATGTGCTCCAGCCTTTTGTTTTAATCTATCTCTAGCTCTTCTTCTAATTAATATACATAGAGATGATTGACATCATCTAGTAATGATGTCTTGAATCCCATTCTTCTTGGTCAGATTTTAATACATTAAAATTTCTTCATGACTTCACAGAGACAGGAATAATGGAATTTTTCTTTTTTTCATTATAGGAAAACTCATCATCTGCCTATTTTTAATCTATGTGGCCCTTTGGGATTCCTTGCAAAAAGAATCTGTCCTGGTACAAGCCCACCAATATATAACAATCCAGCTGTGACTTATGTTTACAACAGCTTAATTGAGATATAATTAATGTATCACACAATTTACTTATTTAAGTGCTGCCATTCAAAGGTTTTTTAATATATTCAGGGCTATGTGAAATCATCACCAAAGTTAGACTTTTATAACTTTAGAAAGAAGTCCCATGCCCTCTATTATCTCCTATCAATCCACCCTCCCAAAGGGAGTAGAAACTGAAAACAAGTTTTCATTAAAAGTTTATATATGTGTATGTAATTGTGTTTGTGATGAAAAGGGAGTGAATCAGAATGGGAAAGACACTAGTACAGTACAATGGTGGAAGGAAATAGACACTGGTGGCCAGGGTGCTTATGCATAAAAGAAAACCCTATTATTGACAGTATGGTAAATTATGGTGCCTAAAATCAATGAAAGAAATCCTCAACAAGATATCACTAAAGTTATACTGAAAGTTTCCAGAGCTGGTTGGTACTGGTAGAGTGTCGTGGTACTGTTTTTACACATCAAGCTTGGGTGCATCTTTACAACTTCCCCGTTGAGTTTGCTGTGTTCCTTTTGTTGCTGAGCATGATCTTTGTAGTTCACTTTACCCATTTGTGGATCTATCTCTTGGTATTGCTGTTTTCTTTCCCTGTTTGTCCTCACACAGTGATAGAAGTTATAAGAGCTTGGGTGCATCTTTACAACTTCCCCGTTGAGTTTGCTGTGTTCCTTTTGTTGCTGAGCATGATCTTTGTAGTTCACTTTACCCATTTGTGGATCTATCTCTTGGTATTGCTGTTTTCTTTCCCTGTTGGTCCTCACACAGTGATAGAAGTTATAAGTGGTTCCTGTGTGAGGTGCGATGAGTAGAGCTGTCATGTGGCTGCAAATGCAACTACACAGTTCAAGATACAAGCAACCACTTGACAGAGTAAGCAGAGGTTCTAAGTTAGGGAGTTGAGTCTGATACGATAGTGGAGGTCAACTTAAAGACTGCAGGACTCAATGGGATGAGCCATATGGCTTTAATTTTAAACTTTTAATCCTACTCAAGTAACTTATGAGTCTAGATTAATCACTTTAATTAATGGCTGTTACTTCAGTAACAATCTTCATTACTCTAAAATTATGGTAAGTTTTGAAATTGGGAAGTTTTAACATTTCAAATGTCAAACTCTTGGTACTTAATACAGAACTGAGAATGACAAAAATAGAGGAAGCTGGTGAGAAGGGTAATGAATTATACTGGAGGCAATATTGGCTGAACTACTTGAAGATTTGGTGTTGTAGAGGTGAGGTATCTGTATACATGAAAATCTTGAGTGAACACTAAAGCAAGTCAGCCAGATTATAATAATCAAAACTTTTTAAAAAGGAGTTTTTAAGGAGGCAGGGTGAAGGCAATGAGATATTGATTGAGGGATGATGACACTGCTGATGAAAAAATTATATGCTTAAGTCTCTATTATAACAGTCTTGAAATCATAGTGCTGAAATAAAAGTTGAAAACAAAATAAAATATAACACTGCAATAAGGAAAATGATTAAAACAGAAATAAAGGTCTAATTCCTCCAACCTTATTCTTGTTCAAGATTGTTTTGACTGTTCTGGATCCTTGAAAATTGCATGTGATATTAATCAATTTATACAAATCACAGTTAGGAATCTAACAGTCACTGAGATGTATCTCAACTTCAATTTGGAAGGTATTATCATCTTAAAAGTATTAAGTCTTCTGATCCATGAGAACAATGTGATTTTCCATTCATTACATATTTTTTCTTTCAATAATGTTTCAGTTTTCAGAGTATAGGTTTAGAGTTTCCTTTATTAAATTTATTAATAAATATTTTATTTTGGATGCTGCCGTAAATGAAATTGATTTTTCCATTTTTGTTCTTTTCAAGCATGTATATTGATCTTGTATTCTGTAGCTTTGCTAGTCTTGTCTGTTGTAACATTTTTTAGTTTATAGAATTTTTTATATAAGGTTGTATGTATTCCAAGAGACATTAATACAATAAAGAGAAAGACATATAGTTAATCTCAATATATCATATTCTAACAATTTTCTGAAGATGGGCGATAACAGCTATTTCAACCTGAGGCAAGCTTCAGTGGAATTAAGAGAGAACTGATGCATTCTAATATATCCATCAGTCCAGTTGGACTGATAAAACACTAACATTTTGTAATTAGAAGCAGGCTATCCTATGACATGTTACTACATTTTATGAATATACAAAGAATAATTTAAAAATCAGCCATATAGTTTTTTTTTTGTGGTGCTTATCATTATTGCTGGAGTGTTCACTGGATATTTGTCACTTCTTTTTGTACTGTTGGGGTGTTTCACCTTCTTTTTCTCCTTCATCTCTCAAACCGATGATGAGAGCCTCTAGAAGGATTCCACCCATTTTCGGCGTATTAGATTTTTACCCCAGTTTATTACTTTTCTCTTCTTCAAACAAAACCACATAACTTGAACTGTCTAGTCCTGCCTCCCAGTTAGAGGGGGAAATAAGGAAGGCACCAAGACCAAGACTACTAAGTAGTAACCTAGGTACAGAGGGGACCACATATTCTAGCAGCCCTGGGGGTGAGGGAGGAGGGTATGGGAGGTAGGATGAAAATGGAGGTGTAGGGAGGACAAATCAGTGATGGGAATCTCCCTGATTTTATGTAAATATGTACCTAAAATATTATTGTCAACAATATGTAAGCCACTATGATCAAAATAAAAATCATCTTTAAAAAATCAGCTATATAATAAAATGAGAATGCAAAATTCAAATTGATAAAAATAATCTGAAAACACTCTAAAGAAAACAAATAGTATGTTTATTTGCTTTACTAGGCAAAGAAATAAGCAAATTATAGCTTTATCAGAGGGCCAACTCACTAGAGGTCTCCATAAGCATCATATGCATTCATAATCAACACCAAAGATTCATTATTCCAAAATTCTTATATTCCCAAAGTGTCTTGTTCTCCTGTCTCTTATTTCTCAGCAGTTTCTAAATGTACCATAATTTATCTTCATGTTTTCAGATAGTGTTTGATGATTTGTAGTAAAATGAGAACATATATCTACAGCCTGGCCAAAATTCACACACAACCACACACACACACACACACACACACACACACACACACACACACACTCTTGCTGTAAACAAAGAACACTCCCTTACAAAAAGGTGGACTGGGAACCCTGATCTAGACCTAGATGGGCTCTGTGCTGCTCTCTCCCACCTGTGCTGGTAGATATTATTTACAAAATAAACAAGGCTCCTTCACTCTTGAAGAGGAAACTCTAAAACTAACCTGTTTGCTCTTAAAATCACTAAAACCTCTTGTTTTGCCACAAAGAAAACTGAACATTAAGGAAGCAAGGCATTTTACATGAATATTCCGTTCTTTATTTCTAGAAGGTCTTTGTGAGCCAGTTATTGATGTGTGTAAATATACCAATTATTTATATTCATCAGAAGATGTTAGGACTAATGTACCACGAACACTTATTGCAGCTATTCCATTTCCCAAATCTCTATGTTGTAAAGCAAAAGCACTTTCTCATTCAAGACTACTGAGGAACTTTATAAAATATTTAAGTGAAAATAGCACTGATATCTAATGAAGCTAATAATGTGCTAACTAAAAACATCATGTTATTTTCTAAATGCCAATGCTCTGAGCAAATATTAAATCCATATTTGGTTCACAATTAATTATCTAAATTAATTATATGTTCATATAATTTACAACAAAACTGTTGCATTAAACTCTAAAAATATTCATTAGCAATAACTATATCTTAATATGATTTCAGTCACTAAGGAAATAGAAGATACATAAGAAAAGTAATGGCTACTTACAGAGGAGAATAAAATATTGGAAATTATTATTTGCATTTTGTGCCACTCTTAGAAGTGTTAAGGGTTTATTCCTGCTTCTGATCAGGAATTATTCCAGGTGAGCTCAGGGTACCATATGGATTGATTTAGATGAAACCTGGGTCAGCTGCATGCAAGGCAAGCACCTTACTCACTGTACTATTTTCAGCAACTTGAAACTGTTTTTATCAATTTGTTCAGTTTTTAAATTAGTCTAACCACATTTTTTCATTTTGTTTGATAATTTCATTTTACTGTTTTAATTGGGTATTATTAGAGCACTTATTAGAATCCTAGAAAAAATCCACAAAAATTGATTCTTCTTTCAGACAAAACCATTTTCTAATTCTAGGCTTACATCAAATTGGAAACAAATATTTCTACTTCAATTTTATATAAAACTAAAGATAATTATAGTTAGGGATATAAACACTGAGTCTTATATGTTTCTAATGATTTAGAAACATTACAAGATAACATCTATCTAAGTTTTCTATATTTAGCATATCCCTATTCACATTTTATCATAAACCTATAACCTTTAAAGTATATGACAGCAATTTATTTTATTATCTTAAATTTTTAGATGACTAAAATTTTGGCAATGCAATTGTACAACAATTACAAATGTTTCACAATATATCATACATTTATATACTGTAATTTGATTACCACATTAGTCAACACTATAATGTCTCACAGAATTTATCTTCTATAGAATTTATCTTCTATAGTAGGAAAATTTGAGATCTAGTTTATAAGCAATTTTTTGTATTTGTTTATATGTATTTTTGTTATATACAAATATATAAGCATGTATATTTGTATATATGTAGACTATTATTATAATGCTGTGCATTAGTTCTTATCCTCTACCTGGCAAGCTTGAGCTCTTTAAACATCATTTTCCCAACTTCCCCTTTCCCAGCCTCTGATATTCTACTCAGTTCCTCTGAGTTCCACATGTTTAGATTTCATAAAAACCTTATATCATCCAGTCTTTGTCTTTCACAGTTGGACTTATCTCACATAACACAAAACTCCTCAAGGCCCATCTATTGCTGCAAATGGAAATGCTGCCTTTCATCTCATGGCTGAATTATATATCATTGTGTATATATGTCACTATTGCCCATTCATCTACTGATGAATATGGCATTAGATGTATACTTAAGGGATGATGAATAATGCTGTAATATATGTGGGGGAGGCAAATACTTCCTCTGATAATGATAAGATTATCATTTTATTTGGATATAAACCCGTAAGTGGAGTTTCTGTATTATATGGTAATTATATTTTTATTTTTTTTCCAAAAAATATATAAAACGCTTCACGAATTTGCCTGTCATCCTTGCACAGGGGCCATGCTAATCGTCTCTGTATCATTCCAATTTTAGTATATGTGCTGCCAAAGCGAGCACTATATTTTTAATTTTTAAGACATTTTTATAGTGGCTGAACCAATTAATATTCTTATAACCTGTGTATAAGGGTTCCTCTTGCTTCCTATCTTCACTAATATTATTTCTTGTATTTTGATGACAGCATCCCAACAAATGAGACATATTTCATTATTTTGACTGTTCACTAATAATATAATAATTAATAATAATATAATGTAATAATATTGAACATCATATCATCTATCTGTTGACTATTTGTATGCCATCTTTGAAAGTGTCTAATAATTAATCTTTCCATTTTTAAAAGCAGATTGTGTTTCTTTGTCATTGCTTTTGAGTTTTATGAGTTTTTTATTTTTTATTTTTATTTTTGATTATTTTTATTTTTTGGTTTTTGGGTCACACCTGGCAGCACTCAGGGGTTAGTCCTGGCTCTATGATCAGAGATCACTCCTGGCAGGCTCAAGGAACCATATGGGATGCCTGGATTCTAACCACCGACTTTCTACATGCAAGGCAAACACCCTACCTCCATGCTATCTCTTTGGCCCCTTTTTTTTTTAAATTTTTTTTGAGTTTTATGAGTTTTTAATATATATTTTGTATATTGATTTCTTGTTAAATCGATAATTTTTAAACTATTTTCTCTCATGCCATTTCATTTTGTTCATTGTTTCTTTTGATGTGAAAAATATCCGTTAGTTTGGTTGAGTCTTACTTTTTCAACTTTGATAGCCTGTTTTTGGTATGAGATCCAGAAATTCATTGCTAAAAATATCCATTGTCAAAGGATTTTTTAAAAGATGTTTTCCCTCTAGGTGTTAGGGGTTTTTCTCTAAAAAAATTATAGCTTCTAAGTCTTTAATCCATTTGAGTTAGTTTTGTGAAAGCTTTAAGCTAGGAAACCAATTTCATTTTTCTGCATGCACTTATCAGTTTTCCCATCATTGTTTAATTAAGAGACTTTCTCCATTGGGCTTTCTTGTCTCTCTTATTAGAAGACCGTATATTTGACAGTATATTAACTGAAAATATATGTGTGTGATCAATTTTAGGATCTCTATTCTTTCTATTGTTTTATGTGCCTGTTTTTATGCTAATACAGTGCTGTTTTAATTTATATAATATTAGTTTAAAATAAGGAAGTATGATGTATCTTGTTTCATTTCACAACAACTTTAGTTATTCATGTACTTTATTCATGTTCTTTTCTAGTTTCATACACATTTTAAGACTCTTTCTAATATCTGTGGCAAATGTCACTGGAAGCTTAAAACACCATTGATGTCCCTATGGAAGACTTAGGGATACTTTCAGGTTACAAAAGGCAATGCTTAGGGATCTTCCTGACTGCACTCAGAAATTACTAGTGGCTGGCTCAAAGACTATTTGCGTTTAGGAGGCTAGGGATCAAATCAAAGTAGGACTCATGCAAGGCTAGCACCCTACTCACTGTACAATTGCAATAGTCCCAGACTTTGGGGTATTTTAACATATAATGCACAATATCATTCCACTTCTTGATGCTTCTATTTTTTTATCAAAGTTTTGAAGTTTTCATCCTACTGTCTTTGTCTTTTATTTTATTAATTTTTTTTTTTTTTTTTTACTAGAGCTGACTGTTTTCAGGGCTTACTCCTGGCTTTGCACTCAAGGATCACTCCAGGTGGAGCTTGGGGAATCATATAGAGAACTGGGCATGAATCAGAGGTTGGCTACATGCAAGGCAAATGCCCTACCCTCAGGACTATCTCTGTGGCCCCAATTTCTTTGTTTAATTTATCCCTAAGCATGCTGATAATTTTAGTGCTACTTTTCAGGGAATAATTATTGTCAAATATCTTATTGTTAATGTATAGAAATGCAGATGATTTCAATAGATTTTAAATCCTGCAACTTTATAGAATTTGTTGATTAGTTTCAACTTTTAAATAGTTTGTAGTAGTTCTTTAGAGTATCTCCACTCGAACTCATACTGTTGAGAGATAACACAGTGGCTTTTTAGTTTGAGTTTGGCCTCAATATCCAAGTGACAAGTGACATTGGGTTGCCTATAACATTCATAGAGAAGGCCCATTGAGCACAGATGGATACGAAGTTTCCTTCTGCAAAGGCACCCCCTACCTCTTGTGTACTATAAACTCGAATGTCACCTGGCATCATTACCTACACTTGGCTGATTTTTATCATCAGTCCCCACATTAAACTCTTAGGATCCAAGAACATTGATGCCTTGAAGTAGTGACCAGATAAAGTGTAATACTTTGAGCTCTGAAAGCAGCCTAATAAAGTTGACAGAAAGTCACTCAACAAGAGATTCCATTCATGTAGCTCTGAAGTAGAATGAAAGAAAATCTTACAAAGTTTTATGATTTGGTTTTTGTTTCCGTTTCCAACCGGTCAAAAGGGAAACTCTGGAGATTTGACAAATTTAAGATATGCAAATAAGTTTTATAAACAGATGCTTTCCTTGGTAGTATTGTCTTGAAGTGACTTCAAGGTAAAGAAAAACCAAAAATTCTTCCTCCCCCTACTCACAGCTGATGTTAAAAAGTTTATAGTTGAGCCCAACCACATTTCAGGCAAAAAAAAAAAAAAAAAAGAAAACGGAATGAATATTGAATAACATTTTTATTAATAACTAATATTCTCTATGTGCTGGGCATTAAGTAAACTAGTAAAAGAACATTACCATCCTATTGTATTATAGTATCTTGCTACATTCTCCCAAAATTCTTGTAGGTAGACACGATTGTTTAATA
This sequence comes from Suncus etruscus, assembly GCF_024139225.1. Classification (NCBI taxonomy): domain Eukaryota; kingdom Metazoa; phylum Chordata; class Mammalia; order Eulipotyphla; family Soricidae; genus Suncus; species Suncus etruscus. Next base: position 29,918,743 of record NC_064851.1, on the reverse strand, counting down.
TAGAGGAAATTGGGCTGAAGTAGTAGCACAGTGGTAGACTTTTGCCTTGCACGTAGCTGAACCAGGACAGACGTGGGTTTGATTCCTGGCATCCCACATGGTCCCCTGAGCCAGGAGCAACTTCTGAGTGCAGAGCCAGGAATAAATCCCCGAGTACCACCAGGTGTGGCCAAAACAAAAAAATAGAGGAAATTGAGATTAACAATAATTGAGTGAATTATTCCAAATCACTATAAATGAATGGGACACCGTGAACTGAAATACAATTATTGTGTCTTAAAACTGCACCTTTAACAATCATATAATAGGGCTAAGTATATCATTCAAAAGGCTTTTCATGCTTTGCATATGGGATCTCTTGGCACTACATGGTCTCCTGGGCACTAAACTTGGAGTAGCCACAGAGCTCCACCTCCACCAGGTAAATTTCACACTAAACAAAACAAAAATGAACTGTACAAGAATTCCTTTCTCCTTTTTTCTGCTTTTGTTTAGCTCTTAGTCTTCATATCATTTCTCTCTTAACTGTGTATTTACTTTCTTTGGCAGGAGAGATGGAACCCAAGACTGTCCATTGACACCCACCAACTTATTCAAACTAAACTACTTATTCCTTTATATATTAACAAAGTTTTGCAAAACAAAAAACTAAGGCATTTTTTTCTAGACCTCCAAAGTCCACATATCCCTAAAGGCAAAATACACTCTCCTTCTTTGTGAGATTCACCACAACTTGTCAAAGCTACAAGTGGAACCTAAAAAAGTAAATAGACAAAATGTTTTATTTAAAAAAAATTCTTCTCTCTAGGGGTATCATATGCTCAAGGCTACAGTAAATCTGGGCATTCTAGAAAATGATAAATGCTAGTTAGAATAAAGAATTACAATAGACAAGGGACACATGTTGATTTTCTTGGAGGCACAATCTATGAAGTTGATATACTGGAGGCATTCACTACACACTTGCAAGTTTGATCCTTCACCTACATTTCTTTCTGGACCCTCCATAACCAGTAAGAACTAGGTGCAAAAACTTAAAAAGATTGTTATGTGTTGTGGGTTACTATGTGAACTTTGTTGTTCAAAGAACTCTAGATATAAGAAAGTTAAATTTTTTTACTTCTTTCCTAAATTTCTCCTATATTGGCTACAGAGTGACTACACTACTTCAAAATTATGGATGTCTTTGTATAGTGCTACTTTAGAATATTCAATTTTTCCACTTTAAACATTCAAGTTTTATTATGAAGTGAATTTAATTTGTATGGAATATAAAATATTTTCAGATGTTTTTAGAATTTCAGGGAATGGTTCAGATATTGCTTTTGACTTGTTTATAAAGATGGGTGTCAGAAACCACATTTACCTTTACAGCTTGCAAGTAATGATGAAATCCCTCTGGGGTAAATGGAAAGGCACTATGACTAAAGAAAACAAAAATTCCAAACAAAAATTCTGAATATAAGTCCAAAATGATTTTTCACTATTGCAAATGCAAACTTTTAAAAACAATAGTAAGAATCAAAGAAACCCTAAATCACAATAGCAGCTATAAAAGAGGCACAGTTGTTTTCTCTGACCATAGTAACACTCTTGTGGGAGCAATTTTATTTGTGACTGTCATGTATGAGTTGTGAAATCAAGTTTCCTGCAAGTGTGAGCTTTAAAAGATCTGAGATATTTTACCACCTTTTAACTACTTACTCAACAGTGTACAAAGAGAAACTATTCTTAGTCTATATAAACCAGACAAAGTCTCAGCTGTATAGACTTCTCCACAGGAGCTTTGGAAATAACAGATCACAATTCTTTTTCATGCCATTTATAATCAATCACTACCCACACCAGTCTTAAGAATAAAAGAGCCTGGGATGCCTAATAAGTCCAATGGCTAAATATAAGTACATATATATCTTATATAATATTTTTGTATTTTATATTTTATTAGTAATAAGATTACATAGGAATAACTCCACATAATCTTGATGTAAAAATATTCCATAAAATATAATATCCAAAATACAAATGAAGGGAATTATTGGTAAGTTAGTATCATTGAAGAATAAAATGAAGTCAGAAACCTAAGCAATGAAAATAAAAAATATATATTATTTTTCTAACCCTCAGAATAACAAAAATAAAAAAGTGACAAATGAAAACAAGTTTAGTTTTGTGAGTATGTGAATAAATATGAGCACTCACACAATGGAATTGTAAAATGGCCCAGTTTCTTTAGAAAATTATTTGGCAATTTCTCTCAGCATATTATTCTACAATTTCACTCCTTGGCAAGTAACAAAGAAAAATTAAAATGTGTTAACACAGAAATGCATACTTTAATATTTAAGTTCCCACTATTATTAGTAGTCAATAGATGAATAAAGGTCAATAAACTCAAGAATAAAAAATAAAAAGTTGGTATATCCAAAAAGAAAAAAAATCATTCAACAGGAAAATGTTCTTTAGTAATAAAGTACTGAAAGTACGTTACACAAAAGAAATAAATCACAATATCTCAAAAAATATTTAATGGCTTCATCTACACAAAAAATCCATAAAATGAAACTCATAAATTCATAGAGAAAGAATGTTAGAGATGGGTGGAGTAAAAGCGAAGAGAAATAATGATGAAGATATGTTAATGAGTGTGGGCTTAGTTGTATGGGTGAAGCAAATATTTAAAATTAGACTGTGGTTATAATTGCACAATTCCATAACTATGCTAAAAATTGAATTCTACTCCAATAAGGTAATTTATATTTAGGACCATTATTTATAATTTACTAGTCAGTTAATGGGCTAAAGAGATACTGTCTAGTACTGTCTAGTACTAGCTTTGTATACATCCTACCCAGGTTCGATCCCTGCACACATATGGTCCTCTGAACATTGCCAGAATTGATCTCTGGGCAGTCCAGTGAGTCCTGATCAAAGCAGAATGCAGCCTTAAATATTTTTTAAATTACATCGAGACATTTTACTCAAAATTTGTTCTACTGTTTCTTTTTCTAAACATATTGACTATAAGTTGAGTTCTATTGCATCTCTCAATGAAGCAAAGAGTTCCGAAGAGTTCAGAAATAAAGGAAATTATTACCCAAGATTTGGGATAGTCAAATCAAAAGCATTTAAAAATTTGAGATAACTCTCACTCATTTGTGGAATATAAGAAAAATAAAAGATAGTATGGTAATAATAGCCAAAGATAAAGATGAGGACCAAGAGGAGCAATCCATGGTAGGAAGCCTGGCACAAAGAACAGTGAGAGCAATCAAGTCTATGATAATGATAGAGAGAAAGAAAGAGAGGGGGAAATTGGGGACATTGGTGGTGGAAATGTGCACTGGTGAAGGGTGATGGAGATTCTGTGACTGAAACTCAATCATGAACAATGTTTAAATATATAAAGTCTTGACTAAATTAATTATATATAAAATTTAATATAACTCAATAAATCAATAAGGCCATCCACCTTGCTCTTCTTATTGTATATTCTTGAGATAAAGAAAAATAAGCAAAAGAAGGATAACTGAGGGAAAAGTGACAGGGGAGTTTTCCCTTTTACTATTTAAATCCTAAAGTTAGAAATCTGGTTATACATCTTGCTTCTTGTAGCTTCTTTAATTTGAGGATAAGGTTGCCCTTGAAAGTTTTTATTAAGGGCTAACTTAAAATTCTTATTCCATTCAAAGGACTAGGTTCTTTATTTATGTATATATTTTTTACCTCTAAGCTTTATTTAAAAAATAAGTAACTTGCTTTATAATAGTAATAAATTTAAGCTTTAGGTTTGCAATTTTATTGTAGCAACCTCTCCACTGAATTGTCTTCTCTCTTTGTTCCATGGTTCCCTCTTTTCTATTCCTCTCTACCTCCCCACCACCTCTGCTCCTTGCTAAATTTAGTCAAGAGTTCGTATTCACTGGCCACTGTGCATCCCCTTGCTTGGTTTATGTCTCTCCCACTTCTGAATGAGCTCATTTAGTTTTTGTCTTCCTCCTTTTGACTTCTCTTAACATAACTCCCTTCAGTATCAACTCAGTTGCAGAAAAGGTAATATTTCACATTTTCTTATGGCTCAATAGTGTCCATTGTGTATATACACCACAACTTTTTTTTATCCACTCAGCTGTGATAGAGCACTTGGGTTGTTTCCAGATCCTAACTATTCTAAATATTCCTGCAATGAATGTGGCATGCATATATTTTTTAAAATTAGTAATTTTGTACTCTTGGGATAGATGCCAAGGAGTATAATTACAGGATCAAAAGGGAGTTTCTAATTTCAATTTTTTTTTGCTTTTTTGGGGGGAGCACACCCTGTGACACTAAGGGGCTACTCATGGCTATGCACTCAGAAATTGCTCCTGGCTTGGGAGACCATATGGGACTCCAGGGATCGAACCAAGGTCCGTCTTAGATCGGCTGCATGCAAGGCAAACACCCTACAACTATGCTATTGCTCTGGTCCCTCTACTTTCAATTTTTAAAAGAAGTCTTCATTTTGTTTCCATAGAGTCAGAACCAGGTTATATTCCTGTAACAGTGACTGAGAGATTCTTTCTCACCATACACCTGCCAACACTGGATGCTTCTACCCTTTTTAACATAAGCAATTTTTACTGGTGTAAGCTTTAGATAAATCTTTTACTATACTTAATGACAATTAAGTATGGTAGCCTTTTTTTCAAACTTTGCTAAAAATGGTTGTTTTTATTTATACAGTTCATACACTGTTAAAAACTACTAAAAAGAACTCTTCATCTTTTACAAATGGAAGTTGGAATTATGAATAATTTTCTAGTTAAAATATGCTTCATGAATTACTACATTTACAATTTCTATTTTAGAATGCATAAGACTTACGGTTTTTATTTGAAAAGTCTTATTATTATTTGCTGCCAAATTTTATACAGTCCTCTACCTTTACACTTGAGAATATCTTTAAATGGTGCTTAAATGGATACATAAGGGTAACTTTATAGATTTAGAAATAATTCATACAGATAATAAATATTAAGTACATTTTTTAAAAAAAACACACACCAAAAAACCACCATACCACACACAAAAAATTTATAGCAGTTAGAGAGAGCTCAAAAGTCTGGAGCATATACAATTTATGTGGAAGATCCAAGGACTATTTTTGGCCATGTCTGGTTCTCCAAATGCCACAGAAATGGAGCCTGAACACTACGGTATGGGCATCAAAAATTTTCTAAACTTTTTACAATGCTTAAACTATATCTACTTCTTAAAATTTCTGATATTTTTATGTTATGATCCTACCACTTTCTACTTTTAGAAAATATAATTAACCACAATGATATTATCAATGTAAAAATTAATATTTAAGATATTTGTATAATATCTCAATTTGTATAATAACTCAAAATTATGGTAAAACTATGGAAAATGTTTTAAAATTTTTTATAGTTGTGCAAGTGAATAAAAAAAGCCCAGAGGTCAAATCTGCAGTAAGAGTATAAAACTCCACCATGAGTGAAGATAGCAGATACTCTCAGGTTAACATAATGGTTCTTTCACTGAAGTTCTTGAATTTTGACAGTCACATGAAGGACAGGTAGCAAATCCTGTGTATATATATTCATGTATATACTTATGAATATACATACAGAATACAAAAATGTATATATGACTATACATAGAATACATGCATGTGTATATATACATGAATATATATACAGAATATATATGTGTAAATATATGTTTGAATACACACACATATAATGTTCAATGAGAATTTTAAAACTCCAGGGGTTAAAGAGATAATACAGAGTTAAGTCACTTATCTTGTCTTAGTGGCCAATTCTGGCTAGATCACAGACACTGCATGCATATAGTCTCCCAGTACCGTTAAGAGTGATCCAGGGAAACAGAGCCAGGAGAAAACCTTGAGCATAGCCATTGGAGGAATACAAAACAAAACAGTAAACACTCAATTTAAAAAATACAACAAGTGTGGCTGAACTAAACTTAATTCCTAAATGATAGTAAACTAATTTTATGTATCCATCTTTAAAGATTCTTTTTGTTTAGGCACCATAATTTGCAAGATTATAATTAAGTCTCAGTTAAACAACCCGCCAACTTCCAGTGAGTTTAAAATAAGCATAAATTTCACCTCTGTGCTCTTTCTATAGGATATATATCATTTTACTTTACTAATACTATTATTGTTGTTCTGTTTTTAGTACAGCAAGTTAGTATTAATGAAATTTTGTTTTTTTATTTTTTATGACTTATTATTTACTAACCTTTTTATTTAAACAACTTTATTACATACATGATTGTGTTTGGGTTTCAGTCATGTAAGAACACCACCCATCACCAGTGCAACATTCCCATCACCAATGTCCCAAATCTCCCTCCTCCCCACCCAACCCCCGCCTGTACTCTACACAGGATTTCTATTTTTCCTCATACATTCTCATTATTCGGATAGTTCAAAACTTAGTTATTTCTCTAACTAAACTCATCCATGTTTGTGGTGAGCTTCCTGAGGTGAGCTGGAACTTCCAGCTCTTTTCTCTTTTGTGTCTGAAAGTTATTATTGCAAGAATGACTTTCATTTTTCTTAAAACTCATAGATGAGTGAGACCATTCTACATCTTTCTCTCTCTCTCTCTATGACTTATTTCACTCAGCATAATAGATTCCATGTACATCCATGTATAGGAAAATTTCATGACTTCATCTCTCTTGACAGCTGCATAATATTCCATTGTGTATATGTACCATGGTTTCATTAGCCATTTATCTGTTAAAGGGTATCTTGGCTGTTTCCAGAGTCTTGCTATGGTAAATAGTGCTGCAATGAATATAGATGTAAGGAAGAGATTTTTGTATGGTATTTTTATGTTCCTAGGGTATATTCCTAGGAGTGGTATAGCTGGGTCGTATGGGAGCTCAATTTCCAGTTTTTGGAGGAATCCCCATATTGCTTTCCATAGAGGTTCAACTAGACGGCATTCCCACCAGCAGTGGATAAGAGTTCCTTTCTCTCCACATCCCCGCTAAAACTGCTTGTTCTCATTCTTTGTGATGTGTGCCAATCTCCGGGGTGTGAGGTGGTACTTCATAATTGTTTTTATTTTCATGTTTCTGATGATTAGTGATGTGAGCATTTTTTCATGTATCTTTTGGCCATTTGTATTTCTTCTTTGTCAAAGTGTCTGTCTATTTCTTCTCCCCATTTTTTGATGGGATTAGATGTTTTTTTCTTGTAAAGTTCTGTCAGTGCCTTGTATATTTTGGAGATTAGCTCCTTGTCTGATGGGTATTGGGTGAATAGTTTCTCCCACTCAGTGGGGGCTCTTGTATCCTGGGCAATATTTCTTTTGAGGTGCAGAAGCTTCTCAGTTTAATATATTCCCATCTGTTAGTCTCTGATTTCACTTGCTTATAGAGTGCTGTCTCCTCTTTGAAGATGCCTTTAGTCTCAATGTCCTGGAGTGTTTTACCTACATATTGTTCTATATATCTTATAGTTTCGGGTCTGATATCGAGGTCTTTTATCCATTTGCATTTAACCTTCGTACATGATGTTAGCTGGGGGTCTAAGTTCAATTTTTTGCAAGTGGCTAGCCAGTTGTCCCAACACCACTTGTTGAAGAGGCTTTCTTGCTCCATTTAGTATTTCTTGCTCCTTTATCAAAAATTAGGTGATTGTATGTCTGGTGAACATTCTCTGAGTATTCAAGCCTATTCCACTGATCTGAGGGCCTGTCTTTATTCCAATACCATGCTGTTTTGTTAACTATTGCTTTGTAGTACAGTTTAAAGTTGGGAAAAGTAATTCCTCCCATATTCTTTTTCCCAATGATTGCTTTAGCTATTCTAGGGTCTTTATTGTTCCAAATGAATTTCAAAAGTGCCTGATCCACTTCTTTAAAGAATGTCATGGGTATCTTTAGGGGGATCTCATTAAATCTGTACAATGCTTTGGGGAGTATTGCCATTTTAATGATGTTAATCCTGCCAATCCATGAGCAGGGTATGTGCTTCTATTTCCACGTGTCCTCTCTCATTTCTTGCAGCAGAGTTTTATAGTTTTCTTTGTATATGTCCTTCACATTTTTAGTCAAGTTGATTCCAAGATATTTGAGTTTGTGTGGCAATATTGTGAATGGGGTTGTTTACTTAATGTCTATTTCTTCCTTATTACTATTGTTGTATAGAAAGACCATTGATTTTTGTGTGTTAACTTTGTAGCCTGCCACCATGCTATATCAGTCTATTATTTCTAGAAGCTTTTTCATAGAGTCTTTAGGGTTTTCTAGGTAGAGTATCATGTCATCTGCAAACAGCAAGAGCTTGACTTCTTCCTATCTTATGTGGATTCCCTTGATATCCTTTTCTTGCCTAATCTCTATAGCAAGTACTTCCAGTGCTATGTTGAATAGAAGTGGTGAGAGAGGACAGCCTTGTCTTGTGCCAGAATTTAGAGGAAAGGCTTTCAGTTTTTCTCCATTGAGGGCAATATTTGTCTCTGGCTTGTGATAGATGGCCTTAACTATATTGAGAAAGGTTTCCTCCATTCCCATCTTGCTAAGTGTTTTGATCAAGAATGGGTTTTGGACCTTATCAAATGCTTTCTCTGCGTCTATTGATATGATCATGTGATTTCTATTTTTCTCATTGTTGATGTTGTGTATTATGTTGATAGATTTACAGATGTTAAACCAGCCTTGGAATGAAACCTACTTGATCGTAGTGGATGATCTTCTTAATGAGGCATTGAATCCTATTTGCCAGGATTTTGTTGAGGATCTTTGTATCTGTATTCATCAACGATATTGGTCTGTAATTTTCTTTTTTGGTAGCATCTCTGTCTGGTTTAGGTATTAAGGTGATGTTGGCTTCATAAAAGCTATTTTGAAGTGTTCCTGTTTTTTTGATTGCATGAAAGAGTCTTGCCAGGATTGGTAGTAGTTCCTCTTGAAAGGTTTGAAAGAATTCATTAGTAAGTCCATCTGGGCCTGGACTTTTGTTTTTGGGCAGACATTTGATTACTGTCTTAATTTTCTCAATAGTGAAGGGGGTGTTTACATATGCTACATCCTCTTCATTCAACCATGGAAGATTATAGGAGTCCAAGAATTTATCCATTTCTTCCAGGTTTTCATTTTTAGTGGCATAGAGTTTCTCAATGTAGTTTCTGATTACCCTTTGGATCTCTACCATATCAGTAGTGATCTCTTCGTTTTCATTCCTAATATGAGTTATCAAGTTTCTCTCTCTCTTTCTTTGTTAGTTTTGCCAGTGGTCTATCAATCTTGTTTAATTTTTCAAAGAACCAACTTCTGCTTTCGTTGATCTTTCGAATTGTTTTTTGGGTTTCCACTTCATTGATTTCTGCTCTCAGCTTTTGTTATTTCCTTCTGTCTCCCTATTTTTTGTTGAGTACTTTCTAATTGTATGAGCTGCGTCATTAAGCTATTCAGGTATGCCCCTTCTTCTTTCCTGATGTATGCTTGCAAAGCTATAAATTTTCCTCTCAGTACTGATTTTGCTGTTTCCCATAGGTTCGGATAGTTTGTGTCTCCATTGTCATTTGTTTCTAGGAAGGTTTTGATTTCCTCTTTGATTTCACCTCGGACTCACTGGTTATTCAGTATTAGGCTGTTTAGCTTCCAGGTATTAAAGTTTTTCTTCTGTGTCCCTTTGTAGTTCACATATAATTTTAGGGCTTTGTGGTCAGCTAAGGTAGCCTGCAAAATTTCTATCCTCTTGATACTATGGAGGTATGTTTTATGTGCTAGCATGTAGTCTATCCTGGAGAATGTCCCATGCACATTAGAGAAGAATATGTATCAGGGCTTCTGGGGATGGAGTGTCCTGTATATATATATACTAGGCCTCTTTCTTCCATTTATCTTTTCAGGTCTAGTATATTCTTGTTGGGTTTCAGTCTGGTTGACCTGTCAAGTGTTGGCAATGCAGTGTTGAGTTCTCCCACAATTATTGTGTTGTTATTGATATTATTTTTCAGATTTGTCAACAATTTTATTAAATATTTTGCTGGCCCCTCATTCAGTGCATATATCTTTAGGATAGTGATTTCTTCCTGTTCTACGTATCCCTTGATTAATACAAAATGTCCATCTTTGTCCCTTACAACTTTCCTAAGTATAAAGTTTGCATCATCTGATATTAGTATAGCCACTCCAGCTTTTTTATGGGTGTTGTTTGCTTGAATGATTTTCCTCCAGCCTTTTATTTTGAGTCTATGTTTGTTCTGACTATTCAGGTGCGTTTCTTGTAGGCAGCAGAAGGCTGGATTGAGTTTTTTTTTTTATCCATTTAGCCACTCTGTGTCTCTTAACTGGTGCATTTAGTCCATTGACATTGAGAGAAAGAATTGTCCTGGGAGTTAGTGTCATCTTTATATTGTAGGTTGGTGTGTCTGTTGGTCAATCTTGTCTTAAAGTAGGCCGTTCGGTTTTTCTTTTATGAATGGTTTTGACTCTGTAAAGTTTCTGAGCTGTTGTTTGTCTGTGAAACCATGTATTGTTCCTTCAAACTTGAAAGTGAGTTTTACTGGGTGCAGTATTCTAGGCGAAGCATTTATTTCATTGAGTTTTGTCACTATGTCGCACCACTGCCTTCTGGCCTTGAGTGTTTCCGGTGACAGCTCTGCAGTAAATCTCAAGGATGTTCCCTTGAATGTAATTTCTCTTTTCGATCTTGTTGTTTTCAGAATTCTGTCTATCTGTGGGATTCGTCGTTATGACTAGGATGTGTTGTAGGGTGTTTTATCTGGGGTCTGTTTTAGTTGGTACTCTTCGGGCATGCAGGATTTGATCACATGCATTCATTAGCTCTGGTAGTTTCTCTTTAATTGCTTCCTGGAGATTTTCTTCCTGGGTTTCTCTGGGAATCCAATGATTCTTAAATTGTTTTTGTTGAGCTTATCATAGACTTCTATTTTCATTTGTTCCCATTCTTTGAGTAATTTTTCCATTGTTTGATCATTTGCTTTGAGGCTTTTTTCCAATTTCTTCTGCTGTATGGAATTGTTATTTATCTCATCTTCCAATGTACTAATTCTATCCTCAGCTGCTGTTAACCCATGGGAAAGCTCAACCATGTTTTTCTTCAATTCATCTACTGAGTTTTTCAGACCTGTTATTTGACCTGAAATTTCAGTTTGGAGTTTTCTGATTTCTATCTTCATATTCTTTTAATTCTTATTAGTGTTCTCTTATATACTTTCTTTGAGTTCTTTGAACATCTTCCATATTGTGACTCTAAACTCCTTATCTGAGAGACTGACTATTTGGTTGGTCATGTTCAAGTCATCAGAGTTGCCATCATCATTCTCTATGTCTGGGGCTGGCCTGAGTTGTTTCCCCATTGTCACACTTTTATTGTGGGCTTTTCTACGTCTTGTGGTTGTATTCATTGGCTAAATGATGTGCATGGCCACGAAGCGAAGTGGAGCAGCCATACTCCTCTGGCTGCACCCTTTCTGGACTTGTAAACTCACCTACAGGGAAGGCGATGGCTCTGCAGATGAGCCACACAAAGGATGAAATCAGGCCGAATATGGAGCACAGCACAGAAGACAGGCAGATGGGGGTGCTGGCATCTGAGTTCCAGCAGAGTTCAGCGGCTTCACCTTTCTGGGTTTGTAAAGTCAGCCATTTCTTACTCACTCACTCGCTCGCTGGGTAACTTCAGAATGCAGTTTTTTTGGGGTTCACTTCCCAGGGCTCTAAGGAGAGCTTGAAGGATTCAGAAAAGACAGAGAAGCACAGGACAGGGCTCCCTTCAGGTCCTCAGTTTCCTCAGAAGAAGCACAGCAGGGTGGAGACTCCACAGGTAAAGCAACCAGCACTTCACCTGGCAATCCCCACAGTCAGCCATTTCTTACCCACTCACTCGCTCGCTGGGTAGCTTCAGAATGCAGTTTTTTTTGGGTTCACTTCCCAGGGCTCTGAGGAGAGCTTCAAGGATTCAGAAAAGTTAGAGAAGCACAGTACAGGGCTCCCTTCAGGTCCTCAGTTTCTTCAGAAGAAGCATAGCAGGGTGGAGACTCTGCAGGTGAAGCAATCAGCACTCCACCTGGCAGTCCCCACGGTCAGCCATTTCTTACTCACTCACTCGCTCACTGGGTAGCTTCAGAATGCAGTTTTTGGGGGGTTCGCTTCCCAGGGCTCTGAGGAGAGCCTTAAGAATTCAGAAAAGACCAATGAAATTTTCTTAAAAAGACATGAAGGGAAAGAAGTATGTGTTTAATAAAGAATACAGGCTTCTTCAGAGTAGAATAAAACAAGTAAATATACATTTAGACAAGCAAATAAGATGTGTATTTAAAAGAGAACTGGTCTTGAAGAGCAAGCCCATTATTATGCTGTTGATGATTTTATTACTATCAGTATCACTATTATTATTATTATTATTTACAATGCTAGGCAACACAGGACTCATTCATGCAAGGCATATACTTCATCACTGACCACATCCCTGCTTTGCATAATTTTACTTCAAATATATAATGAATGGAACCCCCAATCTTGGTCTTATGCATCAGAGTTTTGCTCTCATAATTTGGTTCCTGGATCAAAATGAGCAACACCACAGATGTGTACATTAGAAATACAGACTTTTGTGTCCTACCTAAGAACTAAGATTCAGAATGTGCATTTTAAGACCTTTCTAGTGAGTCATACATAGATGTTTGGCAAACTCTGCAAAGGGTATGGCATATTATATCATAAACAAATCATAAATGATATTTAAGATGAGAAGAGTGCCTGTATCATTCTGTTACAAGCATCAATATTTATTCTATGTCTCATACCATATAGGCTCCATGTGCTTTTCTGCACGTCTTCTCTTCCCCTGAAACAAAAAGCCATGATGGTGTTCCAATCCCCTGGATATTTGTGAGTGATAAAGCTATTAAAATAAAACTGAGTCTTGCTTCAGAATGTATGAGACAAGGAATGTCTCATGTATGAGACAAAGAAATGATAGGATTTAGGATTGTGATAGAACATATAAAAGGACCCTAAGGAATAAGAATACAATAGAAAAATATTGAATGAAATAGACAGACTTCTGACAAGCATATTTATATAAAAGTCACAAGCAAGATATTTTATATTATGTATTTAAGGAAGACTTAATTATTGATGAAAAATAAAAATGTCAAGAGATTTAGTTTGATCAAATTCAAAACTAGATCAAATGCAATGATGAAAACTTGAAAATATTTCCTAAGTGATATAATTAGTTGTGGGGCTCCACATGCCACACAGTAATCCAATCCCAGGAAAATACCGCAAAAAATATATCCGGCCAAACTTCCAAGAAAAAAGAGAGGTCCAGGGCTCGAGAGACAGCATGGAGGTAAGGCATTTGCCTTTCATGCAGAAGGATAGTGGTTCAAATCCCGGCATTCCATATGGTCCCTTGAGCCTGCCAGGAGTGATTTCTGAGCGTGGAGCCAGGAGTGACCCCTGAGAACTGCTGGGTGTGACCCAAAAACCAAATTAAAAAAAAAGAGAGGTCCAGAAGCATTCAAACTCTGCCTATTCTGCTTGCCAAGTCCAATAACCTTTATTAAGTATTTTAATCCAAACTGGGAATGGGGGTAGGGTAGAGAGTGCAAATAAAAGATTTATCATGAGCTATTTCCCTTTAGCTCTAGCATTATTTTACATGCGGAAAGGGGATAGATAAGTGAGAGGCAAAAAGTCAGGGGAAGTCTTTGTTTTGGATAAAACAAGTTGTAATCCAACAATTACTCGCCAAAGTAATTACAGTTTATCTAACATTCATTTGTTCTCTTGCTTCAAACCAACAAATATTAAGGGCAGACCTTAATACATATATAAAATTTAAGTACATAAAAATAATTAAAAAATTATAGAACAGAAAGATGCACACAAGTCAAAGAGTAACCAAATAAAATCTTAACATCCATTTTAACCATAGTAATAATAATATAATAAAAGCTGACTTAAAATTATATTCCTATATTTCTTAAATACATACAATTAACTAATTAGGTCTGAAAAATAATAATATTAGTAATATAATGAAAACTATGGCAGAATTAAATTACAATTATACAAATGTACTAATAGAAGATTACATGAATACTTCCTCCTACTTTTCAAAATGTTTGTATTAATTTTTGACAGAGAAATACAATTACTGCAATTATCCTTCTATCCTGCCCTTTTACTTATTTGTTTTGCATGGAGTTAGATATAAGAAGGATTACGGTTATGGTATGTATGGTATGGAATAATGGAAGATAGAGACCCGAGTGCTGGCATGAGAATTGGAAGGATGTATAATGCTAATATTCAACGTACTCTTACGACAGACTAAAATTCAGGACCAGACCAAGAAGTGATGAATGGGTAAACAAGATGTAGTATGTCCACAAAATGAAATATTTTCCAGCTATCCAAAAAGCAAAGTTCTGATACATACTATTAACTTTCTACACCAGTGAAATATCTGACACAAAGTAACAACTGAATAATCCCACTTTTATGATATATCATAACCTCATATGATAAAGACCAGATAAAGTCATAGAAAGTAGAATGTAGATAACCAGCATTGGGAGACAAGTTAGGTAAGAATAAAAATAATGGGGCCGGGCGGTGGCGCTGGAGGTAAGGTGCCTGCCTTACCTGCGCTAGCCTAGGAGACGGACCGCGGTTCGATCCCCCGGCGTCCCATATGGTCCCCCAAGCCAGGAGCGACTTCTGAGCGCATAGCCAGGAGTAACCCCTGCGCGTTACCGGGTGTGGCCCAAAAACCAAAAAAAAAAAAAAAAGAATAAAAATAGTTATTAATGGTCTTTAAGTCATTTGGTTGTGGAAAATTTGGGGATATGGTCAAAACTATTGACAATTATGTGAATGTACTTAATATTTCTGAATTGAACATTTAAAATGTATCAATGGTTAATTTTGATGCTATTTATGTGTCTCTGCATTAAAAACATTCTAAAGTTAATAGAAATGATTCAATGATACTTCAATATAGAAGATAAAAGGGCTCAGATGGCACAATAAAGGATTGATTTGATAAAGAGCTTGTTGGTAAAAAAAGATGTACATACTCAGACTCATCTCTTCCCATTGGAGCCAGCAATCAAATTGAAAAAAAAAAATTATCTCAAGCCAGTTGCCTAACATGAAAAGGCAATCCTTGGTGTCTGTAATGATGGAATTATTCTACCTACACACTGAAAGAGTAACAACAATTTTGGAAATTATACCTTCAATCAAGAAATAACAATATATTTGAAAATATAAGGTAAAAAGAAGAGTTCAGAGATATCACTGAGTATGCAAACAAACCAACAAAAGGAGTTGCACAGAATAATCATAGAACTCAATACACTGGATTAAAATATGATAAAGAAACTAACATTCTATAAAATGAGAAGAAGAAATATGGAAAAAAAACTGCTGATAGAGATGGAAGTACTAGTAATTTATATTATGAAATAACTTTCTAGGAAAGTTACAGCAAGGAAAACCATACTGCATTTAGATAAAGAGCAAGAAGGGAATGATATCACTGAGCAGAGACCAAAAAAATGAAAGCAAGTGTGTGGAAAGGGCCCAAAACTGATAACAAATACTGTATGACAAACCATCATATCTAACCTTGTCCTGAAAGCCCATGTTGGCTGTTATAGACCATGCCCCCAAAAGCTACTATTTAAAGAATATTCAGATACTCATGAGCTACTATTAAGAGAATTTAGAAAATGGTAACAAGTATAACAAAGGGATTAAGGTACAAACATAGGACATGCTCCACTTGGGTCTAATCCATGAATCACTCCCTAGTGGCCAGTGGCACTTCAGGACCAAGCAGCACTGAATTCTCAGGCTCTGGCACTGAACTGTCCAGTCCTATTTGTAGAGATTTGCTGAGAGTGGGCCCTTTGTCCCTTGAGCATCATGTGGAAAGTTCCCCACAAAAGGAATGATTAAGGTAATGATTTATCGAAACTTAAATGCTATGGAGAATATTCTGAAGTTGAGTAACTAGATTGGCAAAGAATGAAAGGTAGGAATGGAAACAACATCATATTTAGGAAATTCTGGTGTAGAGGTCAGGGAGATGTCTCAAAAGGCTGAACAATGCATTCTTTGAATGGGAAAGTTCTGGGTTTGATACCTAGCAGCATATGGTCCCCTTAGCACAAAATGCAGCACCCACAAATATGTTGGAGGAGTATAAAGAAGATATTCCAGAGATGTATATACTTTAAATATTAATGTGTGGAGTATTAAATACAGATCTCAAGGTATTCTAACTCTAAGTGGAATATAATTCGGTTTAAAGTTATTAAACAAATTAAATCTTAAAAAAAGAATCAGTGAACAGTTTGATTCATACCCATAATCATGCCTTACTGGTAAAACAATAAATACCACAAATATTAATTAAAAGGCAAAAAGCCTGCCACATATACAAATACTTGATAGGTATGAAAATATGTAAGAAGTAACATTAAATTTTTAACATTAACTGTCTCTTGGTGCTATTTTCTTGCCTTTTGCCATTTGGAGGAGACAATGTCTATATAAACATTTACAACTGGATAGCAGAAAGATGAATTCCTTAAATCTAGTCCTCTGGCTATATTCTCCCTTATTTTGTTTTCAACATGCTCTAGTGAAGAAGATGGAACAGAAAGAAGTTTTTCTGACATAGAATGCATTCCACACTCTTCAGTATGGTCTTCAGGCAGGGTTTGAATGAATTACTACAGTTTGGTGTTCACAGGTGAGCAAGATACATAAAAAATACAGTCTGATCTCTTTCAATACTTTAGATGTGCTAAAGGGTGAAACAGCATGAGGATGGCCCATGGGCCTGTTTAGAGTGGTTGACCCCTTGCTTGGCAGACCAATCAATGCTAAGATTCATAACTCTTAAGGGATTCTGAACCTGTTGCTACTATAAAGGCATTATAAAATGCATTTTATTTTTTATATGTACTACAAAAATATTTTTTATTTTTTAAATTATCTTTATTTAAACACCGTGATTACAAATATGATTGTAGTTGTATGATTTCAATCATGTAAAGAGCACCCCTCTTCACCAGTGCAACATTCCCACCACCAAGTCCCAAATCTCCCTCCTCCCCACCCCACCTACACCTGTACTCGAGACAGACTTTCTACTTCCCTCATTCATTCACATTATTATGATAGTTCTCAGTGTAGTTATTTCTCTAACTGTACGCATCACTCTTTGTGGTGAGCTTCATGTCATGAGCTGCACCTTCCAGCCCTCATCTCTTTTGTCTCTGAGAATTATTGCAAAAATGTCTTTCATTTTTTAAAACCCATGGATGAGTGAGGCATTTCTGCATCATTTTAAAAAACAACCAACTTGTTAGTTTTCTCTAATATATATATATAATATATATATTCCAATGTAGTAATATGTCAACTAATAGTTATCTCTTCACAGATATGGCAGAGCCCACATCAAGTCACTTTCACTTGGACTACTAGTGAGCATTTCAAATTATGACCTGAGGTCATAAAGAGAACCTCTTCAATAGCAGAAGAAAAATAATCAGCTTTATTTTCACTTTGATCTGTATTCTTTATTCCCACTCAATTTTGTTCATTTAGTTCATTCCTGATTGATAAAACATTTCTTTCTGACTCTTCTTTCAAAGCATTTGGATTAAGACTCCGATGTATTTCAGAATAAGCCCAAACCCACAGCACTGTTAATAAGAATAGTGGGTACAGGGCCCGGAGAGATAGCACAGCGGTGTTTGCCTTGCAAGCAGCCGATACAGGACCAAAGGTGGTTGGTTCGAATCCCGGTGTCCCATATGGTCCCCCGTGCCTGCCAGGAGCTATTTCTGAGCAGACAGCCAGGAGTAACCCCTGAGCACTGCCGGGTGTGGCCCAAAAACCAAAAAAAAAAAAAAAAAAAAAAAAAAAAGAATAGTGGGTACAATTAAAGGAATTAGTGACATCTAGCTTCATTCATTCTTGCTGGGTCATTGATGGTGGGACACTACACAAATTCTTTGACTCTTATTTCCTATAGTCTGACATATAAGAAGAATGCATCACTCTCAATACTCAGATAATTCACAATTTGAAACAAGTGAAATGAAAAATAAAAACAGATTTATGATTTCTCATACAAAGCAGAAGCAGATATCACTTCAAGAAATGCAAGACAAGTTGGAAATCCCTGAAAACCATCTGGCAGGTGTGACATTTCCAAGTATCTCCAAATATGAGTCCCATAAAACCAGAATTCATTCATCCATACATACCTATATACAAAGATACAGATATTGTTCCCCACCAAATGTTCCTTAGTGAAGTAGGAATCATACTCCCTCTTGGTAAAATGTACATGACTTTATAGCCAATTTCCTTCCAATGCAAGTGAAACAGGTACTTTACTTTTCTTAGTTGTTAGCAAACAAGTGATTTAGAAGAATGATTATTGCTCTCTCTGTAACTATGAATGGAAATGAAAGCATTTCCTCCATCATACTTCCAAAAGATCTATATCTGGTAAGATGTATTATGCACCAAAGTCTCTTTGGATAAGTTTATTTTAGAATAAAGTCCTTCCCAGTAGAACTGAGCATCTTCCAGCACAGTTTTCTAGGCTTAAATTGCACTATTGCAGGTGGATTTAATTTCTCTCATAACCAGTAGGCATTATGGAGTCTCCACAAACAGCTTGATTCAGCCTTTACCAAAAAAGCCATTGTTTTGCTTGTCAGTATGTGGTATTAGGATGAGCTGTGAGGTTCAAAATTAGACAAAGTTGAAACACCATCTGGGATCATACTGAAACTCTCGTCATTAACTACTGTGAGGCAATCCTAAACCCCAAACACTTCTGTTACTCACGAAGATGCATTCAGACAGTCTGCTTCCACACAGTGGGGTGGCCATCGCGGATGGACTGAGACACTGAGACAGATACCTCAGGGCTCTTCTCTCTGGCCACCAGCATCGCTCATTTAGATCACAAAAACAGCTGCTCACTGGTCCCTCTTCTATAACCTAGCATTGCTCTGACCTATACAATTCCAAGGTCATAGTGATTCACTAAAATACAACCTCAGTGGGTTATCCACTATCCTAAATATTCTTTAAGGATTATCTCTATAGTTAGTGATATAGAGTATTTGAATACAAGTTTTGTATATGGAAGTCCTGGGCTTAATTAATATAGTCCTTCGATCACCACTGGAAATGGCCATAAAATTCTCCAAAGTTTTCAGAATAAACTCCAATCTCCATGAATTACATAGTATACAACATTTTGATTCAAATTTGCACTGTAATTTTTTTGGGAGAGTGTCACACCCAGCAGCGCTCAGGGGTTATTGCTGGCTTCATGCTCAGAAACCGCTCCTGATAGGCTCGGGGGACCATATGGGATGTTGGGATTTGAACCACTGTCCTTCTGCATGCAAGGCAAATGCCCTACCTCCATCCTATCTCTCCAGCCCCTGCACTGTAATTTTATGTCTGTTCATCTGTCTCCCTGTAAATCTGTTTCATGAAATCACTAGTCAAAACTAATTCAGAGCTGTTTTCTAGTTTCTACAAACAATAGTAAGTGTGTCTTAGGTATACAGTACTATTTGATAAATGAGGGAATAAATAATTTCAGTTTAACTTATGTTTTTATTTGTTTGTTTGTTTTGGTTGTTGGGCAACACCCAGTGATGCTCAGGGGTTATCCCTGGCTATGCACTCAGAAATCGCTCTTGCCTTGGTGGACCATATGAGACTCTGGGGGATAGAACCGCGGTCTGTCCTAGGTTAACATGTGCAAGGCAAATGCCCTACCACTTGATCCGGCCCCAAACTTATGCATCTTTTTATTGATGTTTCACAGCCATATACGGTGGTGTTCAGACTCAATCTGGCTTTATGCTCAGAAAACACTTCTAGCACTGTTCAGGCAACTATATGGGAAGCTGAAAATCTAATTTCGGTTGGCCATGAGCAAGCCAAACCCACCTTACCTACTGTGCTATCTTTCCAACCTCCTAATTGTTGCTTCTACAAATAAAGTCAAGTCTAAACATTACATGATGTGTCATAGAACTCATAAGAAAAAGACTTAGCCTGTCCCCTAAATCCCATGAAAACATACTGTTCTGTAGTACAGGGATTCCTGTATATCAATATCTATCAGTAAACATCAGAAAAGGTCAGTGGATGCTTCTCTGTGTTTAAAGGACAGAATTAAAAACTATGTGCCATATACTTGAACTCATTTTCCCCTTTTATTGTTTCAATACTTCCTGTAATTACTAAAATGGATCCAAATCTTTTCTATTACATATAATTAAAGCAGGGCTCTATCCACACAATACTTAACAGAGATGTGTTGAATACCAGCATATCTGAGATACCATTTTTGGCTTCTGGAGATATTAAAATAGAAAGATTTGTGATTGCCTAACCGAAGTAGATTGCCAAATCAAAAGTATGTACAAGATATAATGCTTTGCTTGTTAAAAAAAAACAGAAATTATTTTTCTTCTCCACTATGAATTTTTCAAGGTAGGGACAATGTTCTTCCTCTCCTTGACAATCCTGTGTCTGACACATAGATATTGTAGATTCAGTGATCTACTGACTGCTGGAGTCAGAAGATAATGTCAGATCACCTCTGCACTGAGCATGTGTCTGGGAAAACTTTAGGAAGGAGAGAAATGAGCTGGGACTCAGTTCTCTTTAGCTGGGAAATAAAAGGAGAAAAGGTATTTCTTAATGGAAGAACAGGATGTGTGAAAGAGTAGTGAAGTTTCTAGGGTATATGACACCTGGGCTGAGAGGGGCAGGTGAGAAGTGAGATTAGAAAAGTCAGACAGACTTTATCTGGCTATTTCTGCAAGTCATTCTAAGGAATCTGCCTCAATACTTCAGGCAATGGGAAGTCATGTAAGGCATGAGCAGACTATGCATAAGCAGACTAAAGGCCACTATGCAAAGTCTCCAATGTGAAATTAATTTTCAACTATGCTTTCCATCAAAAAAATGCTTTGTCTCTGCGTATTAATATACCATGATATCCTTAGACTTTTGAGGTTCTCAGAAACATAGACCTTAGCCACTGAAAAAATATAACACGTGAGTTTCCTCACTATGTTGACTAGAGTTTCATTTCTCCATCTTAGGGAAAGCAGTTTTTATTAAAGTGATTCTAATTCTGGATGAGTGTTACATACCAGAATTTAAAAGAAATCAGTGGCTGCCTGCAGAATGCAGTACTTCAAACTCTTGGCTAACTGGCTCTGCAGATGATGTGCAACCAACTCCCCCCACAACGAGGAAGGTAACTCCCTTAATGAGGGTTTTGGTCACGACATTTTTCTGCAAATAATTAAACATGACACTCCTTTCAGCTTAGTTTACTTTTGAAAGGTAAGATCCCCTCTGATTTGCAAATTGTTCCAATTACATTGGTACCATGCATTTTATATAGCCTTTAGAGTGCCCACCGCTAAGTCCATTGGTGGAAGTGCTTATTTTAACTGTCCAGAGGCATATTCTCAAATTCATTTATGAATAATAAGATGTTTAAATATTTATTTCTTCCCAATAACTGAGTAGGCCTAGGATCTTCGTTGTAATAAATTCTGTTCAAATAATGTTGAGTCACTGCTGAGAAGATATTGGCACTGAATTTCTCTTATGATAATGAGATTCACATCAGAGACCCACATTACAACCCCAGATTTGCCACTAGCAGGAGACTGGGCAAATCTGCCACCCTTCATGAATTCCTTTTGATAATTTTGAAGCTTTCCTTCTAGCTCTAAAATTCTGAGTATATTTTAGATATCTGATTAGAACAAGACTGTAGAATTAAAATAGTTACAGAAGTACAAGTGGTGGTAGGATAAATTGATATTTATGAGGTATAGCTATTTCCCTTTAGAATCTTCAAATAGATACTCTTAAGACAAGTTTGCATGAGAATAAATTAAAAATATTTATATAGTCAGTTATCCAACAAATATTTATTGAAGACCAGTCCTATCTTCGCTATTATGTTAAAGGTTGGAAATATAACATCTCAGTTATCCAAGAGATGATTACCAAACAGTGTAGAGAGAAAACTTTAAACAATACCAGCAAATTGGAATAAATATCATCAGAGATTGAATTATACAGACAAAGCTTAAAACTCTGATTTAATTTGTTACAAATTTAACACAATTCAGGTGATGATTCTTAAACCATAATGTGCACAAGAATCAAGGAAGCTTGCTAAAAATGTTAATTCCTAAATAATTTATTTATTTAATTATTTATATTTTGGTAGTACTAGTGCTAGAATCTAGGGTCTTTTATACTTACATACATACATACATATATACATATATATATACATACATACATACACACACAAGCTTATCGATATGCTACATCCCTGGTCCAAGATTCTTTTTTTATTTTTTGGTTTTGGGGCCACATCTGGCAGAGTTCAGAAGTTACTCCGGGCTCTATGCTCAGGAATCATTACTGCCGGGTTCAGGGGGCCATATGGGAAAATAAAATTTGAACCTGGGTCTGTTGTGTGCAAGGCAAATGCCCTTCCTACTGTGTTACCACTCGAGCCCCTATTCTTATGTTTTTAAATGATTTCTTCTTCTTTCAATTGCATAATTATTATTATTATTATTATTATTTTCAATAAAGAAATATGAGACATAGCAAGGTTTGATCTTTCTTGTAGAAAAGCACTTCACATAGAAGAGGTAGCACTGACCTTGTCCTTCTTGCCCTTTTCACCTCCAATTATTTTAATTTCTTTCGTAAATATTTGTGTGATCATTAAGGATCATGTACTGATATAAAAACTAGGGTTAAACTGGTCACCACATACTTTGCTCTCAACCTAAGTGTCTCAGGATGCTTAGATGATAAGCATCTGATGTTTTGGGAGAGAGGACAGACAATAGCCAAAGTAAACTTTTAGATTAATTCAGAAAACATTAAGTATTCTAAAGAAAATAAAACAGACTCAGATAATAAAGGGTTACAAGAATACAGCAATTTAGAATATAGCAAGCAGCATAAAAACTGAATGAACCAGGAAGTTTTGAGCAAGACTTTCCCCATGAAGAGAGGAAATAGGAAATGCAAAGATCCTGAGGCATAAAAAGTACCAGAATTGAGCATGGCTAGAAATATTTTGGGACTAACCCTATGAAAAAGTCAAGAAATACTTCTTGTTCTTTAAGAACAAACTTCTTTTTTTAAAAGGCAACCACAATGCTGTAATTCCTTACCTATAAAAAAAACTGTTCTTTTCACAACTCTTTTGGTAGGTGCTTTGTGTTAATAGGGTTTCACTATAGTTGACAGATTTTCTTTTGTAATACTTGAACACCGATTTAGCTCACTTTGAAATTTTTGGGGTCCGAATTAGTTATTATATACTACATGGCTCAAATATCCTAAAGTAGAGCTTAATTTAAAAATAAACTTGTTTGTTTGTTTGTTTTGGAGTCACACCTGGCAGTGCTCAGGGGTTACTCCTGGCTCTATGCTCAGAAATTGCTCCTGGCACACTCGGGGGACCATATGGAATGCCTGGATTTGAACTACTGTCTTCCATGCAAGGCAAATGCACTACCTCCATGCTATCTTTCTGGCCCAAAAATGAACTTTTATTTCAGAGAGACAGAGAGAGAGGTATCTTTTAGTTTGATTATATGGTATTTTGTAACTTTAAAAACAGAAAATTCTCAAAGCTATTTTTGTCAGTGTTTGGCTGACCTGGTTCGAAATCCATGATATTTCTACTCGAAGGAATTGGGAGTAATGCCAGGATCCAGCTATAGTAGCTGCAGTGACAGACATGTAACTGGATGTAAATGAATTGGTGAACCTTTGTGGGGGAAAGGTCTGAGCAAACACTGTGGGATAAAGAAAAACAGTCTAAGAAAATAAAGTGCCTTCTTTATCACAAGAAATGCTAAGCAGGCTTCACTTGGTCATTGTGAATTACAATTTCAGTTCCCATCATTTGTAAAAGAGGGAGAAGGAAATGCGACCATGGAAAAGTGCTATTTTAGGCTTCAACACATATTGCTCATCACTGACTTGACTTGCAGCATGTCTATCAACAAAAGTACATAGTGATTTAATCTCCCAGTAATTCAGACTGCAGCCCTAGGAGACAAGACTATCATTGTAGACAGACTGTAATTTGTGAGATTCAGGTGCTGGGGATTAGGACCACCTGTTGAATTTAATCTTGGAGCTAGAAAGTTAATGCCATCGTGTAACTGAAATAAACACTACATATTTATCACACTTTGGGACCTCCAGCCATGGAGATGTGACCATTTTCCTAAATGGTATCTGTAATGCTCTCCAGACTCTGTAAATCAACAGCAAATAAAAAGTCTGTTGGAATTCTGATTTAATATGCAGCAGCATATGGCTTGGTGGTCATCACATTCAGCACATCCTATAATTTTTCTAAGGCCTGATGAGAGTGCAAAAAAAAAAAACTATAAGCAATCAAAGTATCATCTGGCAGCATAAAAGAATAGAAAAGCTTTCATTTCTTACCCGTCCTTATGTTAATTGGTAAAAATTTTCCTCGAAAATTTCCCCAAAGCCAACAAACGATTTCTAACTCTGCTCAAGCCAGACAATAGGAAAATCATAAATCAATCTATCTAAACAGCAACTTTTGGATGAATAAAAGAAACATTTTATCCACGTCCCTTCATGGAGTCAAAAGTCAGTCTGTGCCTCATTTTCAGCCATCTAAATAGTAGTTGTAAAGAGGATCAATGATTGCATTTAGGGAAAAAAGTTCTGTGGGACAGTTGGGGTATGGTCTATTGAGAAAACAGAGATTTGTAAGATTTTTTTCAGTGGTTCCTTTTCTCCAGGTGGGGCTCAATTCCATCAAATTTGAGAGACATTGGTCTGCTGTGACAGTATTTCATTAGCATCAATTATCTTCAAAGACCTTTCTAACCACATTTATGGATTCCAAGAACTTCACACATAGTTCTCACTCACAAAACACTTCACAGTTTATAATATAATTTTGACTCCAGATCATCTTCATTTCTCAGAGCTTCAACATTCCTTCTCCTTCCAAAGGGCTGTATTTATTTTTAATTAAAAGGGCTCTGATGTTAATAGCCTCTAGGCTATTAACAGTCTTGCTTTCTGTACATCAGGACCCACAGGAAGGAAAATATTGGGAATACATTCCCAAAGGAAGGTCAAAGCTTTCAGTGAATTTACCTTTTGACCTTCCCTATTAATTAAAACTATACAGATGCTAGATAGTTATTTCAACAAAACAACAGCCACGTGAATGTTTATATATAACATGCTAGTTATAGATAAATATCACATATTTCCATTCTGAAGCCAAAGTATAGACTTCTCGAGAACTCTAGATCTCTAAACTATACACTACAAATACAAAGCAAATTCACAGCTTACAGAGAAAAACTGAAGATGCAGTTCTAAGACTGAAGACCCTCTGCCCTTTGGGTTTTGAAAGTACTCCACCAGTGTCTCTCCCACACTAAAATATTCCTAATGCAAGATCCCTCTTTCCTCTCTACCTGAATTCTTTCCAGCGCGAGTTCAACATGTACAAAGAAACTTTCCTTCATGCTTCCTGAATAGCAATCTTCTGCACCTCTCAACTACAGCAGTAGAGTTTTTGGCACTTTGATGCAGATGCCATCATTCTTTCTACATTTTATCTTTCTCTCTTGGTAGCCAACGTTCTGTCCACATTTTGAAGTACACCTCCCACTCCCAGGCAAAGATCCCTAAAAGGTTAGATCCTGGACCCTCCCAAATCCTTAGTACTACTTTGAGTTGCACAAGTTGGTCATATTTTGACTGGCACTTAAAAAAAGAAACAAGTAAAAAGTTTGACTTTTTTTAAGTCTACAATCTTGTCACAGAAAGGAGAAGCTGCCAAATATTACTTTAGTCCGGAACCATGAAAGTTGCAGAAATCTAATAATATTTTAAAAAGTCGACTTTAAAAAGTTAGGTAGTTGCAAGAAATTCTTTACCTCTATAAAGCCGATGCAGAATGGAACTGAATTTTAATAAAAACTATATTAGAGTTTCAAATAATGGGGAATACCTTTAAACTGTGTTAGAATATCTTTCCAGAATCAGAAAACTGGATTAGGATACTCCCAAAGGCTTCACACAGCGAAGGCATGCATTTATTGTTTCAGGGAAAGAAGTCTCTATTTTTTAAAAAATTCATTTTATTCATTAATAGCCAAGCCATGCAGCAGCTTCCCAGAAGGCAGAGGGAACCAGACCCTGGGTGATGCGTTTCAAGCCAATGGAAGCTCAGCCCTTCTATGCCAGCCTGGGCACTGCTCCCCTGGGCAACCCAGAGAAATAGAACCATCCCAAGCAGAATGACAGGAGAATTTGGAGCCTCAGCATTGGCTGCAACTCATTTAGGGTTTTCTGCTACTCACACCACCTAGATCCCATCGCGGGGTGTCTTCCTACCAGGGTGCAACTAGACACCTAACTGGAGGCATCAGTAGTGCAGCTACTCACTGGTAGCTGAAATATTGGGGACTCAGGGATTCTAGTTTCAGGGTCGTTTTCAGTTAGGAAAATTAGACTTTGGAATCTTGTCATCCCATCCTTTTCCCTGGGGGGTTGAGGGAGCGGACAAAAATAAAATAAAATAAAATAAAATAAAAACTTTGCATCCTGCCTAGTTCAGACAGATAGGAATTTAACCCCAAATCAGATCTATCCATCCCCAAGCACACACCAGCCGGTCCACTCCCCCTTCCATCCAGCCTCTGAAGGGCACCTACTCACGGCGCCTTCCCGCTCAAGTGTGCGGGGATCCCCAGGTGGCAGGTGAGCTGTCACCTTGTGGTCCGCTACGCCCAGGTATCCTTCCAGCGGCCGCGGTGCAGGGGGTGACCCGGGGCGCGACTGCGGGCTGCTCTCCATCGAGGGCTGTGCATTGCCTGTCGCCGCGGTCTGCTGCCTTTGCTGCTGCTGCTGCTGCCTTTGCTGTTGCTGCTGTTGCTGCTGCTGTTGCTGCTGCTGCTGCTGTTGCTGTTGCTGCTGCCGCTGCTGCTGCTGCGGCCGCTCCTTTTGGCCGCCGAGGCTGCTGTATACAAGCAACAAGCTGGTGCACATGGTGGTGAGCGCTAAACACACTGCCAGACCATGGCGCTGCGGGAGAGAGAAAGAGAGAGAGAGCCTGAGAGTCAGTCCATCAGGCCAGAAAGTGCAAATAAAAGAACCGCGCTGGGGTCGGGAGGACCAAAGCTGACCCGAGTTCCAAGCGATGGTGCCACCGGGGACACTCCTGGGGACACTCCCGGCTGGTCGCTGTTCCGGGCCACCGCCGCCTCCCAGGTCCCTCGGCAGGGGGCGGGTTGGTGCGCGGCGGACTGAGCCCTGGGCAGGGGAGAGCTGTCACTTTGCGGGGTGCCCGGGGACCCACTGTCCACGCTCAGCAGTTGGAATCGCAGATCTTGCACCGTCTGTCTCTTACTCTCTTCTTTCTTTTGCTCATCTCTCTCTCTCTCTCTCTCTCTCTCTCTCTCTCTCTCTCTCTCTCTCTCTCTCTCTCTCTCTCTCTCTCTCTCTCTCTCTCTCTCTCTCTCTCTCTCTCTCTCATCTCTCTCTCTGTCTCCCTCTTTTTCTTTTTCCCACCAGTGGAGGTTCTATCTTGCAAGTTTGAAATAGGACCAGAAAGTCCCTCTCCGCACCCCCACTTAGTGGATGGAAGCCAAACGGGGTGGCGTTGCACACCCCCACTTCCCGCCCCCCCACCCCGTGCAAAGTAAGCCCCATTCTCTCCGCTGCGCCCTCGCGGACCTCCAGCCCCAGATGCAGGAGCGCTGGCTGGGCAAACCCCAATTTGCATCCTGATCCCCCAATTCCCGAACATGCAAAGCCGGGGCTCAGGGAAGGGAACCCAGAGCTGGTGGAAGGAAAGTTGTCCCTTCCGAACAAGCGACCTGGAGACGCGGGGTTAAGCGCCCCGGGAGCTCCCCCGTGCGTCCTTGGGACACGGTGCCACGGTTAAGGATGGGGGTCCCCGCCGGTGGTACCCGGAGGAGTTGCCACAAACGACTCACCATCAGGGTCTTCATTTTGGGCACCTCTTTTGTGCACAATCCCTCAGGCACGCGCGTCCGGGCTCACTTTTTCTGGCAGGGGGTCCATGCTGGGCGAAGCGGTGGAGATCAGTCGGGGTGCGCGGAGCCGGGGAGCCGCGGGACCCAGAAAGCGCCGCCGAGGCTGAGATTTAGACACTGAATTAAAAACTGAGCCGGACCCTCCGAGTCTCTCTGCGATCCGCACAACTGCCGCCCGCCGCCGCCCGCCGGGTCCTAGAGAGCTCGGCATCGCCTCTCCAGCCTCCGAGTAATCATCTTTTTTTTTTTTTTTTTTTTTTTTTTTGCCTAGGAGTGGAATTTCTGGGGTGAGAGAGTTAACGCCCGCTCGTCTCCCCCACCTCTTCTTGGTCTGCGGAGCTTGTCTTTTATGAAGTCATCAAGTCTGAAGAAAGGAAAGCCCAGTTGGGACTCTTGAACATGACAGCCATCTGGTGAATTCCAAACTCAAATTTTGATTTTGTCATTTGGGGTAAAAAAAAAAAAAAAACAGGTCAGTGGTCCCCCCATCCCCAAATATCATAGGACTAGTTCTAATAGCTTGCACCTTATTTGTGGGGCTCGTATAGGGAAATATTGGTCACTAAATGGGCTTTCTAAAAATTACTCCTTTCAATTTTCCAACTCTAAGCTTTCTAATATCTTTCCCCTTCATTTTACCTGTAAGTTTAATTGTATGCAACTATTACATTTCATCTCATTTATTTTGTTCAGCTTTTTTTTAAAAAGATATTACAATCTACATTTTTATTAGCTATACATATATTACAATCTATATTTTTAAGGAGGTCCCTAGTTTTAAAGTTTTAAAAACTGTCAGCACGCCACATGATCAACTGGACCTGTAGATTGTTTATTTTAATGAGAGATTTCTGGCTGCGAGAGATAAAACTATTTACTGCTTAATTCCCAAGAATCTAAGACATTTGATGTTCTCTTTAGCAATGCTCTACTGCTCTACCATCCATAATTTCACATTCAGAACTTCAATTAAAATTTAAAATGTATTGTTTTATATATGGAGAATTATACTACAATAGTCTGTTTTATGGATACTCAATCCTCTGCACTGAATTGCAAGTAGTATTTGTTAAATGTCTAATTTAGTGAAAACCATATTTCTTGTGAAATTACTCAGGGAGAATAGTTGTCTTAATGTATTACTTAACACCTCACCTGTAGCTGTGTAATGTTAAAGATTACATTAAGATGAAAATGATCAGCAGGCCAAGTGAACCGTAGGCACAATAAGAGCTTTCTCAAGGCCAAAAAAGACATTTCAATCTTTTTTTTTTTTTTTTTAATCTTAGCTAATCCATTGCTGGACTGATGATATAACAGGAACTATTTTTAACTTGTGAAGCATTTTCTCATTCTGAATATTAAGACAGGTAAAATTATTTTAACTTGATGCAATGACTAACAATACCAAACTTAGGGAAAGGGAAGAAGCGCTGGGGATTTAGCCTTTCAAGGAAAAAAAAAAAAATTTGAAACACCATCCCACATTGCCAGCCCTTGAAGCTATTTATTCAATTTGTGCTTTAGGCATGAATAGTACCAGTTGTTAGGGCAGGAAAGCAGCAGCCTGAGGAGAATCTTATCTGGTCTTGGCAATTCTTTATTGTATGGTTGCACTTGACACTCAAATTAGTGAACAAAGGACCAACTTGATGAATCATTGCAAGCAGATTATCTGTGTTTCTCCAGGATTCCTTTTCAGATGCAACTACACACAGCTCCTGCATTTTTCATGGTCCTTCCCCTTCCATCTAGCAAGTTGCACAGTGACCAATAAAACACTTCTAATACATTTTGACATGCCAAACAGAGCCATCATAGTTATGATTTAGACTCATGGCAGCACGTTGGACATCTGTTACACGATATGTCTGACCAAATTCATTAAGCTTATGCTTTTTTTCCCCATCCCTCTGGGGATAGCAGTTAGCTGGTTGTTAAAGCTACTTATGAAATGACCAGCGTAAATTTAAAACTGTAATTCTGAACTTGATTTGAATGATTTCAAAGTCTCTAATGAGATTGATGAGATTGTTTTTAGTCCCTCTGGCCCAGGAAAAAAATATACAAGGAGGAATAAAGGACAGAGAAAACAAGAAATAAAGGAGTACAGCCTGATACTAATGAATTCTGTGATCTTTAAGTTCATCATTATTTGCTATCTGGAGGTGCTATTTTAGGTGATGCAGATACAACTAAACTCTTAAAGTTCATGAGATCTGTAGTGTATGTGTAAACAAGCATGTGAAGTATGTAAGGTCAGTTCATAGAGAGACAAAAAGAGAAGAAAATAATAAAGGTTTTATGGAAACACTCAGCAAGAGTGGGAGTTATTCCTGGCTTGGTACTCAGAGATTTCTGACAATGCTCAGGGGTACCAAGGATCAATCTGGGATTGGCCATATGCAAGGCTAATGCCTATACTCCTTTACTACTCAGCCCTCAAAGTTTGTTATTGTTGCTTTTGTTTATCTTTTTTTCTAGCCACACTGTGAGGCTCTCAGGGATTATTTACTTGGATTACTTACTTGGATATTACCTAGATTTTTATTATTTTATTTTTACTTACCTGAATATTATACCTGGATCTGTGCTAAGGGACTCTGTAGCACCTGGGGCTGAAGTGGGTTCAGTCACTTGCAGAGTAAGAACCTTCTGCATTATTTCTCCAATTTAACATGTATTTATTGTGTCTACTATAGAAGACACCTAGTCTATACTAGGCACTAATATTTATTGGAGGTATCTAGAGAAACAGAGAAAATCACAGTTCAGATCACTGTGCAGAATATTCTGAAGGAAGCTCTGAGTTAGAGTTTCTTTCATTTTTGTTTATGTGTATGTTTATTATTTTTTGTTTATGGGGCTAGACCCTGCAGTGCTCAGGGCTTATTTCTGACTCTACTCAGGGATCACTCCTGGTGGTACTTAGAAAACTATATGCTATGCAAATGATTGAACCTAGATTAGCCACATGCAAGGCAAATGACCCCTTTCCAAATTGTTTATTTTCTAAATCTGTGAAATGAGTCTTTATGCTACAAAGAGCTAGAAACTACACACTATTTGTCTTTCAACTTGGGAGTACATGCTTATTTAAGATCTGATAAGCCTTGATATTTCGAGGCCACCTACCTATGTTTAAGTAATTTTTGCACACTTTTAGTTAATAATTAGAATAGCTAGAAAGAGCACAAGGGCAGCATACACAAATACTTGATTGACTTCAAGACAAGGAGAGAAGTCAATAAACCTTTTTCAGTCCATCTAACTTGTCCAGTTCAATACAAAGTGAGTTGGGAATCACAATCTGCTTCTCAAAAACCTGGTAGCTGATCGATTTCTCACCATTTAAAATTTTGCCACATTTCTGCCTCTGGTGCCATCACATTCAAGCAAACAGACTCCTACTTCTGAAATTAAAAAAAAAAAAAAAGAAAGAACAAGAAATCGAATGGAAGAAAAATAAATTGAGTGTTTCACAATGTAGGTTATGTGATAAACTGAAGGCAAGAATTTATGAAACAAGACATGTCAGGATGGGCAGGGAGGATGTGGAATTTTGGGCTCAGAGAGAGAATGGCAATCTGAGTATTGGGCCACAAAGGTACCGAAGAGACAGAAAACATTCTTTTACACCTCTATGTGCATACAGTTAGGATTCTTCTTATTTCAGAAACAAAAATATTAAACTTTTTAGAGGTGGATTCAGAGCAGAAAACAAGGCAATGTGCACTGCATTTGAAATACAAATAATTACCACCTTAAGATATGAAAAGGAAAACTTCCTTTAATGCTACAAAAGCAGAAAGCTTGATTTGATATTTTCCATGTGTTTTTAACTTGAGTTCATGTGTAGTGCAGTTTCTAAATGGTCTCTACTAACCAAACTGCACCTAGTCAGTTTGCTATAAGTCTCTATAGAGTCAGCCAGAAAGAAACCCAGATTCTGCGTTCTTCCTCTTACCAGTTCTCTTACTTTGTGTAGGTTACTTAGCTATGATTTTGTTTCCTGAACTGTAAAGTAGCAATGGTAAGAACACCAATCCAAAGTATTAAAGTGGTGGTTATATAAAATACTATAAATATTAACAGATTATTAGTTACTATTAATTGGTATTTTATATTGTGGCTAATAAATTGAGTCGGTTTTTTTGTTTTGGTTTTGGTTTTGGGCACACTTGGTGATGCCCAGGGGCCACTCCTGGCTATATGCTCAGAAATCGCTCCTGGCCAGGGGAACCATATGGAACTACCAGGATCGAACCCAAATTTGTCCTGGGTCAGCTGTGTGCAAGGTAAACACCATACTGCTTTGCTATTGCTCCAGCCCCTAATAAATTGAGTTTGAAGGCAAAGCCCAGAACTTGCTCTACAGCTACATAACTTTGAGCAAAGGACTCGAAAAATTTAAAGGGGCTCTTTTATTTGTGGTGATGATGGGGCTCTAGTACTGGGTAGGCCAGGCTTGACTATACTCAGTGATCACATCTGATGGGGTTTGGGGACCATCAAAGGTACCACAAATTGAAGCCAGGTCAGCTGTATGCAGGCAAGCACCATAACCATTGTACATCTCTCCAACCCAAATCTTTAAAGTTCTTATTAAGATATTGGGGGCTGGAGCGATAGCACAGCAGGTAGGGTGTTTGTCTAGCACACAACCAACCCAGGTTCTCCCCCCTAAACCTGCAGATATAATTTGAGTGCAGAATCCAGAGTAATCCCTGAGTACCTCCCCAAACAAAATATTGGTGTGCCCCCCAAACAAAATATAATACTTATAATAAAAAATAAAGATATTGTTTGTGAGACTGCTTTGTACATGATAAAATTCTCTATCAGCAAAGATAAAAAGAATAATTCATTCATTAACACTATCATTGGACATCTATGCTGTACCAGATACCATTCTAGGCCCTGTGGATATGATTAAGTCATGCATAATCTCTATTCTATAAGGTTTATAGTTAATCTGGAGCAATAAACTTATATAATAAAAATTTCAAGCAGTAGAGGAAAAATCAGGGTAAAGCACCTAGTCACTGAGGCATTCAATGGCATGGATAAAGTGAAGAAGTGATGAGACTGTTTGTAGCAGGTATTCTAGGTGATGGACCACTATAGGCAAAGGTAATAAAGTCAGAATTGATCAGTATCTTGAAAAGAAAGAAGGATGTTGGTTAGATTAAAGTTGAATGTTGGGGAGCAGAGAAATAGGGCCAGATCATCTAGGGCATATAAGTCATGAAAAAGACAATGTCTAGGAAATCCATTAGAGAGCTTAAGGGAGGAGGCAAAGAATCCTTTGAGTTTTGGAAACTCTAATTTTCTAATTGCTGTGTAAATAGCTTTTCAGGGAGCAAGAGTGAAGCAGGGGCCTTTTCAGGAAGCTATTGTAGGAACAGGTCATAAGAACTTTCAGAAGAAATTATTGGTTTTTAGACTCTGTGGATTACTGGGTCTAAAATATGTGAGGGGAAAATAAAGGAGACAGGCAAACTGCAAAGATTTTGACAGAATTTATGGAAAAATAAAGGTTATTATTTTACGATGAAGAACAATGGGAAAACAGATTTGGAGAGCTGAGTATAGAAAATCTGGATTTAGATATCTCAATGTGGGAAGTCAGAGACATCTGAATTTCAAGTATGATGTTGGGCTAAAAACATGAATACTACATTGTTCATGAATGCATGAAATCACACAAAAATGAACCAGAATATAACAGAGAAGGTTAAGGCCTTAGATTTGGAAACTCTAAATTTTCCATGGCAAAATAGGAGGCATCGTTTAAGCATTGATGTCTAATGTCTAATCTAATAAAATACTAATGAAAAACAATAAATGACTAACCAAACTAACCTTTATTTGAGTGTATGATTGCTTTTATTTTGAATGCATTTTCTGATTAAAGCACTTTTCCAATTGTTTTGTACTAAGTATATTAATTTGTGTCTTTATTGTTTGCCCTTCCTTCTAGATCACTTATTTTTCTAGACCTGGCACTATATCCCATTACCGTTTATATCTTTCTAGTCCATCTTATAACTGAAAATAGTAATATAAATTACTTGCATTTATCTAGCCTTTCTATTTCAAATTTGCAAATATTGGGTTCTCATGATGGCTAATTTATATGTGTGAATTCCATGAATATTAATGGAATAGTCCAATACTAATTACCCCATTTCACAGATAAGTTGAGGTAATGAGGTCTCAGAGTCTCTTACCTAGTGATTGACAACACATGCTAAATTAACAAATGAATGTTTTATAAAGTTTCCCATAACCACATTGTCTATTTAAAATCAAATTTTTAGTTTACTTGATATGAATATATTTTATACCCAAAGTTTATATAATATAACCAAAGGTAGTTTGTTTTGTGGTATAAGTTTTACTACTTACATATTATTTTAAAGATATGTGTATCATATAAATTCAATGAAAAACTTAAATGCATAGTTTGGTGGGTTTTGACAAAATTCTATACCCATTAAGTACCAATACTATCAAGATATGTATTGTTTCTTTTATTCCAAATGCAATAAAGAGAGAAATACAATGCCTATCTCAAATCAGGCAGGGGCTTGGGAAGAAGGAAAATGGGGAACATCGGTGGCAGGAAAGTTACCCTAGTGCAGGGTTATGTGCATTTTATGACTAAAACCTAATTACGAAAATGTTTGTAACCGTGATGTTTAAAAAGAAATGATTTAAAAAAAATAAAGATACATCAGTCAAAAGCTGTCTGTCATCTATAGTAGGGTTCAAAAAGCAAAAAGAAACCAAAATGTCCACATGGTTCCTTTACTCATCTTTACTACTATCGAATAAGTGCAAGCAAATATTGCCCTGATTTTTATCAGTATAAATTAGTTTGGCCTGTTTGGAAATTAAATCTGGATGAATATTTGAAATTTAATCTAGATGAAAATATACAGTAGACTTTTTTAATACTCATCCTACTATTTTTGAGGTTTATCCATGTGGTTGAGAGTATTATTAGCATGTTTCTTAGATGAATACTAGTGTATTATGTGAAAATACAATCATTTTATACCTTTTTATGTTAATGAACATGTGTTTAAATAAAGATATTATTAAAAAAGAAAGAAAAGCACAAATATTTTTGTAGAAGTCCTGTGCCACTTTTTATTAGGTTTTGTAATTGTTGTATGATTAATTGCAAATACTTGTCAAACTCATTTCCAAAGGGGTTATATTATTTCTTTATTCCCACCAGCATGAAAGTTATTTGCCATCTTTTTGTCAGTACATGGTTAGTGCTGATACTGGTCAGTCACTTTAATGGAGCTCAGTCGAGGGTTATTAGGATGAAGTTACAAATCTTTTAGAAATTGTCAAAACAAACAATCAAATGAAAATAGAATGACAAAATCACAAGCAGCTAGCTAATCAAAAGCAGCTAACTGCAATTTTATGTCTGTAGTTAGTCATGTTTAACAGAAAATCCTTGCTTAACACTAAGAATTCTTTCTGATTCTGCCATCCTCTGTTTCAATCTCATATCTTGGCTCTCTAGACAGGAACCCTTTGAACTACCCATTAAAAACTGTTCATCAAATTTACAATATTTATGGGCAATCATCTGAGACTTTAAACAAGTCCTTTGCTTCTTCACATCTCAGGCTAGGCCTGGGGGCTATTGTTGGCAATATTTGCCCTGCCATGCAGTTGAACAGAGCAGTACTATGCACAGTTTTATAGTGTCATGTAATGTTTAGCCTTGAAGAGCTGTGCTGATCTGGCCCAGCATGCTGAGGCCACCAGGGCCACATCCAGATCTAGAATGGCCAGAGCAAGGGAGCTATCCAATATAGAGGATCAAACTTGGGATCAAACATGGAATATTGTATCAGCTACTTAGTTGCATATATGAAAGACATATCTTACAGTTCTGTGAATTATCTCCTGACTAGACCTCTTTTATATGCTTATTAAAGTTGTAAACTTTTAGAGTCACACAAACCAGGTTTAGCCTAGCCTCTGACATTCAATTCTAGAATGAAGAAGCCACTAATTGCTCTTCCCAGTTACCTTATTTATAACAGGCAGAGAGTAATGTTTTCCTAGCAAACTGTATGCAAGGTATTTCTACACCAATCTGATTGTACAGATGGACAAAATGAAAGACATATTTTTCAGAGAGAGCACACTGCCTTTTCATTATAAAAGGTATATTCATCCTCAAATGCTTATTGAGTGGATAATAAAAAATAATAGCTTATATGCAGGTGTCCTAATTATAGACAATGGCCTATTTTATTAGTAATGATGAAATCTTCATTTTACCAATGAGATTTAGAGAAGTTCAGCCACTTGCCCATTGTCAAATGAGTAGAGGCAACCTACATTTGACCTGGTGAACCTAAAAACATTCCATAGGCTTTTTCCTTGTGAAGGCTCTGATTTCAGGCCAAGCCCTCCACTAATAGAAGCAAACACATCCCACATTGCAGAACATCAATCCATGAACAGGTAACTATAACCCAATGTGCTAAGTGTAAAGTTGAGTTAGAAACAAAAATTTAGAGAGGTCATAGAAGAAAGACTAATGGCTATGTAACTATGTCGTTTCCTGACAACATGGAAATGCTTAGTTGGCTTGATCAGGAGAAAAAGACTAGAAAAAGGTCAGTGTCCCTAAGCAAAGAGGAAAGTAGGAACAAAAACATGGAGGCCTAGAATCCCACATAGTAGGTGCTAGGACTAGTTAAGAGTTTGAAGTTGAGGGGCCGGGTAGGTGGCGCTGGAGGTAAGGTGTCTGCCTTGCAAGCGCTAGCCAAGGAAGGACCGCGGTTTGATCCCCCGGCGTCCCATATGGTCCCCCCAAGCCAGGGGCGATTTCTGAGCACATAGCCAGGAGTAACCCCTGAGCGTCAAACGGGTGTGGCCCAAAAACCAAAAAAAAAAAAAAAAAAAAGAGTTTGAAGTTGAAACAAGAAGGTATTAAACAGGGTGGTATTATACAATTGTGTAATTTGTGGAAAACACACATGTCAGTGTTACACATGTCAGTGGAAATCACTCATCACACACAATGCCAATTTGTATATTAAAAAGTTTTCTTGATGGTGGGAATGCCGTCTAGTACAACCATTATGGAAAGCGATATGGAGATTCCTTCACAAAATGAAAATTGAGCTTCCATACGATCCAGCTATACCACTCCTAGAAATATACCCAAGGAACACAAAAATACAATACAAAAATCCCTTCCTTACTCCTATATTCATTGCAGTGCTATTTACAATAGCCAGACTCTGGAAACAACCAAGATGCCCTTCAACAGATGAGTGGCTGAAGAAACTGTGGTACATATACACAATGGAATACTATGCAGCCATCAGGAGAGATGAAGTCATGAAATTTTCCTATACATGGATGTACATGGAATCTATTATGCTGAGTAAAGTAAGTCAGAGGGAGAGAGAAAGACGCAGAATGGTTTCACTCATCTATGGGCTTTAAGAAAAATGAAAGACATTTTTAACAGTATCTCAGAGACAAGAGAGATGAGGGCTGGTAGGTGCAGCTCAGGACATGAAGCTCATCACATAGAGTGATGAGTGCAGTTGCAGAGATGACTACACTGAAAACTATCATAACAATGTGAATGAATGAGGGAAGTAGAAAGCCTGTCTCGAGTACAGATGTAGGGGGGTGGGGAGGAGGGAGATCTGGGAAATTGGTGGTGGGAATGTTGCACCGGTGAAGGGGGGTGTTCTTTACATGATTGTAATCATACAACTATAATCATGTTTGTAATCACGGTGTTTAAATAAAGATAAAAAAAGTTTTCTTGAAAATGAATTTTTTGTTATAGAGGTATCCAAATATCGCAATAATTTTTCATCCAATGGAAGTATTGTAAGTAACAGTTTCCTTTAAATATGTTCTTAACATCACTCATTAGGCTAGTAGTCATCTGGTCAGGATTGCTCTCCAGAAAAATCACTTCTCACTAGATATCATAGAAACTTGAATTTGGTGGGTAAAGAGGAGTTAGGAGTTTCAGAAATCCTAATAAACAACCATCTCATTAGCTAGAGAAGCGTTGGCCAGGATGATTTCAAAAAATTCTTCAGTAAGGCATTTTATCGTAATGGTTAAAGTGGGATCAAATTTTTGCTATGCAGAAGAGGATTTAGAAATTTAAATCAGTGGCTTCTTTCTATAAAAAATATCATATGTAATTCTGGTCACAGTTTACAATTATAATTAAGAATAAAAAATGGTTTGCATTTGTTTTAGTTGGGTTCTCTGAGAAGCAAGCATACCTAGGGAAAAGGATTCACTCGAAAGTACTTTATTGGCAGGTGAAGAGCATCCCACTGGGTGGAGTAGGGATGTGCCACAGGGAAGCAGCCAACAAATGTGCTATCCAGCAAGTGACTACTAGAGACAATAGAAGCTATATCCTTTGGGGACAACACTGGCAGCAAGTCTCAGTTATTCCAACCCAGAGCTGAGGGAACAGAAGCATTTATTTGACTGAGAGCTGCACTTAGTGTGAGCGGGTGGGCACTGATTCCTTGGCATGTGTTGTCTGCAGCACAGGTGGCTAAGCAGACAGCTCCTAAGGTTGGAAAAATCCCTTGGGTAGACACTTGTACAGGTTCTGAAGGTTATAGGAGCCTAGTTTGTAGTGAAGTGGCTGTTAATGGGTATATGGGTGGGACATCCACAGCATCTGTCAACCATGGAAATTGTTCTTAGAATTTTCAAATTCCTAACATGCATGAGCCTTAGAAAAGTATGTGGCTCCCAGCTAAGATAAGTAGATCTGATTTAAATTCAGAATCTCCAGGGTCCATAGCTGCCATTCCAACAAACACCTCCGATTAATACTTCCACCTTTCTTGTCGACTGATTTGCTCGGATTTCTCCTATTGTTGAATGTCAAGTGTTGAATTTAAAAGGTTGATATTCACCTTTCTTTTCCCAGGTTTTGAAGGTAAATGCTTAGAAAATGTGACTGAATGAATGACTAGAAGATTGATTCATTGATTATTTTGATTTCCATTTATCTTAAATTTTTTAAAATCATGACTGTGAAAGCAAAGACAGAGTCACTTACCCAGAGTCACATAACCAGTTAATAGAGACAGAATCTAAACATTACTTTTCTGCTTTCTACTAGAGAAACAGTAGCTCTCACACAGTTGACTGAGGGTAAAAGACAAGTAGAATAATTATTGTAGGCTTGTGAATGTAGAATGTTGGAATGTAGGCCAATAATCATGTAAGAAGACCAAGATACTACAGAAGGAGGAGCTTTTCCTTTACAATTTGATATTTGTTTTACTATTTTTAATCTTTCAAAGTAAAGTGAGAAAGATAAATAGGGGCAAGTCCTATGACTCCACAAAAGGAAACACATTTCCTCCAAATTTGAAGGATAAGAGATCCATCCCTACAAGATCCAATGTAACCATCTGAAAGCTGAGTAGACACATACTCTATCTATGGCCCAGGTAGTCTGTGTTGCTGCTGGGTCCTGTGGAGGCTCTTTATGCTTTTAATGCTGTTTATGACATTATGGGTAGCAGCTGCAAGAGGGGAATCCAGTTAAAGAGTTTTCAAAATGAATTTAAAACTGCATTGTTGAGTGCCCTGGAAGTTATTTCTGCTAATGCAAAAGACACGATTGATCTATACACATATCTTTGTTTCTTTTCCCATACTGATTTAATATATTTCTGTCTCTTCTCTCTTTTGTTTGGAAATATTGCCTATGCTATTAAAAATAATGAAATTTATTTAAGAAGTTTGAAGTTTTCAACCTTTTAAAAGTCTGCATTTTTAAAAAAGTCAATTTGAGTCTTGCTTCTCCCTTAAATGATCTAAACTTCTTGAATTTGTATATCTTTTTTTTTCTCCATGAAACTTATATTCTATATCTCTATAAAGGGAAGTAACAGAATCAACTGTGGACTAGTTCAGGGTTTGAGTACAAAAATCTAATATTTTTTCAAAATCTAATTTTTTATAAACCATGACTCTAAACAAGGAACTTGATCTCTGATTGTTTATTCATGCTAGAGTGATAGTAATACTGCCCCAAACCCAAAGCTGTTTCAAAGATTATAATTCTTCCAGTCATGAATATGGAATGTTTTTCCTTTCCTTCTCTCTCTCTGTCATATCTCTCTCTCTCTCTGTCATCTCTCTCTCTGTATCGTTTTTATTTGGGTCA
Organism: Suncus etruscus; assembly: GCF_024139225.1. Classification (NCBI taxonomy): domain Eukaryota; kingdom Metazoa; phylum Chordata; class Mammalia; order Eulipotyphla; family Soricidae; genus Suncus; species Suncus etruscus. The sequence continues at coordinate 29,878,283 of NC_064851.1, read as the reverse complement.
TAACTGCATGCTCAGGGGTTGCCCCAGGCTCTGCACTCAGGAGTGACTACTCAAGGAACCATGTGAAATGCTGGGAATTGAAGTTGGGTCAATTGCATGCAAGGTAAATGCCCTACCAACTGTAGTTTCTCTGGCTCCTAACCTGGTGTTTATTTCTATTTCTTTCAGTAGTGACATAGTTTGCAATGTATACATTTATTTTGTATTTTTTAGTGAATTCCTTTATTTTTGAGGTTTTCAAATACTATTTTAAAAAGTGTACCTACAGAAATAAATTTGCTAAAGAAATAGGGGAGAAAAAAGTAAAATAATTGGAGAGAACCTTGGGATAATAATGGAAGGACACTGACATGATATTAGTAATGGAAAATTGTATGCCTAAAACTCTGTTAGTAACAGTATTGTAAGACATTATGGCCATGTGAAAACTGAAAACAAAGAGCATTTAATAAGATGATAATTCTTAGTATGTATATTAGTATTTTTGTGCCACAGTAGACATAACATAACATGATTTCACTTAGCTTTCTTTAATTGTATCACTGATGAGAAATAAAAAAATATACTGGCTGACAGTGAGTTAAATGGCATTTTACCAAGGAGCTGTCATATATCAATGATATATAAAGTTTTTAAGAACACAATATTATGTAAGGATAATTTCACATACTCTTATAAAGGATATATTTGACCTAATCTTATAAAAGTTCTCTTACATATGTACTATTATTATATCCCAAAGAATCAGAGGTATAGATAAGCAAAGTTTTCCCCCCCAAATATATAACTATTGCTATTGTAAATATTTGAATCCTAACACAAAATAAACTCAAAAGATCTCTGCAACTTGTATTGGTGTTAAAGTAAAATCTTATCTGGAGGTTAATTATATGACTTAAAATAGAAGATATTCTGCTTGTCATTAAAATAAGGAGACCAAATGTCTTCCTCCTTCCAGAAACAATTTTGGAAGTAACTATCCAAAGACAAGCACAGTGGAGAACTCACTGGCCTCTTAATGCCGGTAGAGAAAAATAAACATAAATAAGATATAAAAATAAGTCAATGTATTCTTATACATCTTCTGTTTGTCATCTATCTCCTATAGAATATTTAAAAATAAACACTTCTTCAACCATTCCTCAAAAAATAAATGGCATACTCTTTACTGACAAACAAGGCAAGAGCAATGCTATCAGGATTTTGGAGTCTATTTTTATAAATTCAAACATGGATAAGTCAGTGGCACACCAATAGATTTTTTATAAAATTTTCATTTAATAAACTTAAACTGCTTAAAAATGTTTATAATTTATTCCCTCAGCAAATATTGATGTGATTCAAAATATGTGTCAGCATTATTCTGGTATTTAAGTCTTGCTAGTTGGACTCAAGATACTGAAACAAAGATCTAACTATTTCACCTTTTACCCTTAAGTCTTCTCCCCTGCTTTTGCTGGTGCTCCTTCCATCCATTCTCCTCTGTGTGTTATGTGGACAACCTTTTCTTTGCTGTATATCTGAAACAATGCACTATTGTCTTTTTTGTATATTCTGATATGCTCTGTAATGCTACTATCTTTTAATCTTCAGATTTAGTCTTCAGCATAGTTTCGTTATCTATTTTGAGAAGCTTCTTCCAACTAGGGATAACTTCTGAAGTGAATTCACTTCTTCCCATTTCACGTCAAATGAAAGGCTAGTATTCTTCTCCAACATAATATCTCTAAGGGTGTGGATAACTGCAATATTTAGCTTAAAATATTATCATAAAACTTGATCTCTAATCCTCATTTAACACCCGACACACATCCTAGTACACCATACACTCTTGCTTACATAATTTTCCTTTAAGTCTCTTTCATCAGGGGCCAAGAAGATGACTCAAGGACTGGAGAGCATGCTTTGCATGTAAGATCCCAAAGATTAATTCTTGACATTGCATGATCCCTAATATCTTTTTGGAATAAATAAAAGGCTTTAGCAATACCCTCTGTAGCCCCAAATAGTCTACTATTAAAACTAATCGTATTAGCCAGAAAGCTAGTAGTATGGTAGAACTTATAAATTTTGAAATAATTTACCACTTATGCATTATTATAAATCAAGGACTAGGATATATGAAACTCATTCTTCTATCAAATATAATTTACAAACCCTCAGATTCATGGGATTGGCAGAAAATTAAATAACAAATTCCTATTCCAGATTTTTGTCCTGAGCTCCTTTCACACACATTTTTGTACTCAAAAACTGTATTTCACAGTTGTAAAACTTTTTGAAAAATTTGACACTTGCTACTGTTGGCACTATTCCATGGTTACATTAATTAGTGATATGTACCAATGCGATGAGTTTTAATTTTCTGTATGTAAATTTTGTCCCTGGATTTATATGTGACACAAGTGGAAAGGCTAATTGATGTGATGAGATTTGAATCTAGGTGGCTTGACATGCAGTGCCTTCTAGAACTAATTAATTAATTGCTTTACCCATCAAATGTTTATTGAGAGCCGATATACTGTGACATGCAGTGTGCTAGATGATGATAACACAAAGATGAAATAATTTAATAAGAAGTTTATAGGCTATCAATTGAGACATTTCAAGAAAGGATTGCAGTTTAGTGTGTGAAAATTACAATCATAATTGCATATTTTATATAATGGTGACAAAAATGCAGGAACAATCAATTCACCAAATTTCAAACAGTGTTTTTCTATTATTTACATATTATATACAACAGATCAGTAGATTATTCTGATTGAAAGACGACCTGTAGTTCAGAGATACCAAGAGGAAGGGTACCATAACATGAGAGGCCACCTGGAGAAAAACAGTGTTAGTCAAGAGATAGCAGAAAGAGGATATGAAAGCACAAGCCTTGTGGTTGAGCTAGGCAAGATAAGCAAGCTTAGAATTTGCTAGTTGAATATTTCAGTGGGATCAATTTCAAAAGGAAAGACAGTCCTATGTTGTATAGAACTTGGTCTTGGAGTAAGTAGGACAGGTAGATTATAAAGAAAGTAGTTGGGAGGATAGACTCTATCTGACCCAGGACAGACCTCCATTAGATTCCCAGCATTCCATATAGTCCCCCAAGCCAGGAGAGATTTCTGAGCACATAGCCAGGAGTAACCTCTGAGAGTCACCATGTGTGGCCCCAAAACAAAAACAAAACAACAAACAAAAAAAGAATTACAATAACCTTGGACCAATATTTTTTGTCAGTCTAGCAAGGCCCGAGATATGAAAGTAATAAAATATACAAAATTTTCATGAGTGAGACTCTGAGTTTAGATATATACATAAAGAAATTTTTTACTATATAATTTTGTGCATACATATGAAATAAAAATATAAAGCTCAGCTAATATAGTAATGAGGAAGCAGGACTGCCAGGAGAACAGATCTACATCAAGATCTCTCTGGGCAAAGTTTATAAAAATGCACAAATGCATAGGGACATAAAAGGCTATGTTTGAATCTCCATCTGTTTGGAGTCTGTAATGAGGCTTCATCATGAACTATAGGACATCAGGGGGCAAGGTAGAGAGTAAAGGCGGAAACCAGTTTCTGAAGTTTGCCTGGTCATGGAATTTGCACTTTGCTTGAATAATATAGTAAGGAAGAGTAGAAGTATTTTACATAAGAAAGTGACAATGATACAGTTTACTTCTGTTTAGTAGGTGAAAATTTACCTACTAAATCTAAGCTACTTAAAAATGAATGAGGTTCCACTTTTCATCTTTGTAGGGTTATAAACAACATGATAAGTTCAGCAGTTTATACAGTTATGTACAGAATGTTTACTCTTTCTCTGCTAAGAAGTATAAATCCTTGGTTTTTCCCATATTCTTCTATTCTAGCAGGTAGTATAGCAGAGAGGATAGACTGATAATGTAATAATTATAGAACCAATATCCTGCTTATTACATTAACTGAGTGAAGAAGTGGGTACTGTTCTGTTTGAGCCACTTACTATATGACATCAGTGACAATTTAACATTTGTTTCATTTCCTCATGTAGTAAATATAGATAATAAGAATGATTGCATCATAGGAACATCCCTGCCAGCACCCACTCCGTGAAAACAAATGTATTTTGTTCTGTTACGAAGCTATGTGCAACTTTGATTAAAATAAGTATACCTCATAACAGATTAATGGTTAATAGGTTGATGCCTTTAGGAATCATGAATATTATATTTCTCAACCTTCAGCTACTATTCTTCAATGGATGGATGAAATATTGAAATTACTATTCTGGGTTGAAGCCAAAGTTGGTGTGCTATGCTATCGACTGCTATAAGTCAGAGATCAATATGTGTTAGTTTTGTTTTTCCTACTCTCAATTTTCCAGACATAATCTAGAACCAATAGGGAATGGGGAGTGGTGCTTTGCATAATTGCATCATAAGACTCCTAAAAAATTTCTTCCTAGATTTAGGATTTTAAATTATATTTCTGTTATGGTGGGTAGGAGGTATTTGAATAACCTAATATGTGGTGTCAGAAATCAAACTGGTGCTCGACACATGCTAGGCAAGTGTCTTAACCTCTGAACTACATTTCAGGCTCTGGTTTATATTTCTATTAGGAGAAAAAAATGTTATTTACATGAATTTAATTTGCTAAAGCTTCTTTAACTATTGAGGATTTTCATTTACACTCTAAGGAGATTTCTTGAAATTGAGCTGATTGACCTTGAGTAGTAAAGCTTATAGAGCTGTTGATATACAATGAGAAGAGGGAGAAATGAGGATGGAAACTGCATATACTGTATGGGATCGTAATGAAAGATGGTGGTAACCCCACATAGGCAACACTTTTGAGAATCCAAATCTAGAAATAAAAGTCTTTATCTGGGCAAGGAACTCTAGTAAATTAGTTGGTTGTTCAAAAGCAAAGGATCATAGTATATTTTCCTTGATTTTCTATCAGACTGTTATATAGAGTAATGGGACCATGAATGAATGAATGTATAGATGTACACCAGATTTATGAAAAAAATATAGCAGAGATATGTGCTATATAAAAAGTTAAACTATATCACATAATAAAGAATACACACCTAATAAAATTAAAGCTCATATTATTATAAGTTTATAAAAATAAAAACTATTAGGTGGTTTTCCAGTTACTATGTAAAAGAAAAGAAATGTTTTCAGTTAGCAGTTATGCAGAAAATATACCAGCCATAACAAAAAAAGATTATGTCCTGTAAACAGGAGCAGGAAAGTTCCAAATAATTATCATTTAACATTTTTCCTAGTCCCTCCCAAGAAGTTAAAAATTGTAATCCTGTACAATTTTAAAATGTAGAGAATTTGAATCTATCTACTGTACTGGCCTACTCTGCATTATGTGTGGGGTTGAGAGGTTTGAGATGGTTTAATTGTTTTGTCACAAATATATTATGTTTGAGTAGTATTTCTTAAACATGTCTTAAACATAATAGAAGAAAAGGTTAAAGGTGTGGCTTGGTGGTCCAACATTCTCTTTACATACAAGTGTCCTGGGTTTTATCCCTGGTATTGCAAAGAACAAAAGTTATGGAGAAAAATTTTCTTAAATTTTCTACTACTACACATGATCCATTCTCCTCAATTTCCTATGATAAGTGACCTCAACCTCTAAGCCTAACCATCTACAATTCTACATCATGTAGGTCACTTTCCACCAAGGCTTACAGTCCTTTAGCAAAAATACATTTATGATCAACAAGAATAATTGGGTTTTCCTATGACTGGAGACATTGAAAAGAATAATACAAAGATGAAAAGGTAATCCGGTTGAGTTAAAATCATCATCATAGTGGTAGCACTCATGATTAGCTTTTTCCATGAGAATTTATGTAGTTTATATATTTATATATTTATAGCTCAGTTCTTGCCCCATTCAGAGCTCAGTTCTTTGAATATCTTCTTTATTTTGTGAACCATTCCTTCTAGCATACTCATTTTGTTCAGTGTAATCAGAGATGTAAACTATAACAACACTAAGAATAGAAATGATTTTAAAGCAAGCAAGATGGTCACTTCTTACAGAGGAGGCTGTGAATGAAGGAATGATGATCTCAAACATTATGCAAAATCTGGTTAACTTCAAGTAGCTCAAAATAGAAAGGTAAGTATAAAAATTAGTCCCAAAGAGATTTTTATTTATCTTGGGGGTTCTTATATGTGGGTTGTAAATTCTTAGCATATAGAAGAATCTAAAACACAAGATTTATCTGAATCCTATGTAACAAACCTCATTTGTAGATTTAATGAAAATTCACAGGATTACTTTAATGTGCAGTTTTACAGAATTTTAAATGATGCTGGTAAGGTCAGATCCCAAGATGTAGAAATCACAGTCGAGGTTAGAAGTCACTGGTGAGGTCAGATCTCAGGCAAGTAGAGCTTTCACAAAGAGCTTTCACCAGCCACTTTGGGAGAGTAACTCTCAGTTTGAGAGTTTATTGTAGGTGGGAAATGAATATTTATATTAGAGGAGAGCGAGGTGTGGTGTGGACTCTGTGTCAGCCAATTAGGTAGGAAGTGAAAGGGGTTACTACAGGGTGTGTGCTTCTGTGTTTAGGGAAGACAGGATAGGGGGATTAGGGAAAGCAGAAATTGTGCTCTGGATATTAAAACAGGGTGTGTGATTAAGGTGATTAGCTATACAGAACCATTTAAAGTACAAAAGGCCCAGCTAAGAAAACAGTAGAGAACATTGGTTTAAACTAGCAGCTCTCAGCTTTTGAGTGATTAACATATTGTCCATCATGGTGCAATTCAATAATAACATTAAAATGTCAAAATTGATTATGCATTGCTTTATCAAAACAAATTACAGGGGCCGGAGAGATAGCATGGAGGTAGGGTGTTTGCCTTGCATGCAGAAGGTCGGTGATTTGAATCTTGGTATCCCATATGGTCCCCGGAGCCTGCTAGGAGCAATTACTGAGCATAGAGCCAGGAGCGCTGCCAGGTGTGACCCAAAAACAAAAACAAAAAAAAAATTAGAGAGATTGGAGTGAGATAGTACAGTGGGTAGGGCACTTGTCTTGCATGCAGGTTACCTGGGTTTGGGCCATGCACAGCAGAAATCAGTGGTTACTTTTGGCTCTATGCTCAAAATTCATTTCTAGCAGGCTCGTGGGATCATATGGGTTGCTGGGGATTGAACCTGGGTCAGCAGCGTATAAGACAAATGCCCTACCCTTTGTGCTCTTGCTCAAGCCCCAATGAATAAAATTTAAAAAAAGAAAGAAAAAAAGATAATCAAAAGCAATTATACATTTTTAAGTTTAACATATAGTCATTGAACTAAAAACAGCTCAAAAAGCATCTAAAATTCTCCTCTACTACTGACATACACACTTGGAAAAGTGGTTGGAAATATTAAATGTAAGAATATAACAAACCAAATTATCTAACTTCTCACTCAGCATGATGGTTATTTCACTACAAACATATTCTGGAATATTTTTAGCATCATTATTTGGAATAGCTTCTACCCACATGACTCTTGGTTCATCCACATGTGCTGTATCATTTGTTTTATATATCTATATGTGAATGAAAGAATTTTCTGTGTCTTTCTCCTGCAGGCTCATTTCACAGAGCATGATACCATTAGGATCATCCACTGTGTTACAAATGGTAGAGCTTAATTCATTGCTTTCAAATAGCGAAATAGTATTCCAATGGTTTAACTATAAAATATCTTCTTTTATTTATCTGTTGATGGATATTTCTTTCCAATTTTTGCGCTATGGTAAATAATTATGCAATTGTGGTTGTAGTTATTAGGAAATAGCAGTTAATGAGAACGATTATACCCTGATAGATTATATTCTTCTAATAGAGTAATGAAAATTTAAAAAAAATCACAAATAAATATATTAGAAAATTTCAGGAAGCATAAAACTAAATTAATAAAAAATTAATACAAAATGTTTAAGAAGGCATAACTCTGGGCAGGGGGCTCCCCTCAGTATGTGTCAATAGCAGAAACTGGAAGAAATGAGAACAACTATGTGAAGATTTAGAGAAAGCAAATATTCTGAGCTAGAAAAATACTTAAGGGTTCAATGGAAAAAGTAAAAACTTCCCTTAAAACCAAAGCTTTGCAGTGTTCGGCTTTATTCTTTGTACTTCTATTAAAGTTCCCTTAGGAATTATGTGTGACAGTATTTGCTTTGCTTCTCTGCATGGGTAGATGCTTGTATAGAGATAGCATCGGTCCTGTGCTGCAGCAGAAAAGCCATTCAGATGAGAGTCATGGTCCCTGGTTATGAAAAACCACTAAAAAGAGCTGAGAAGGAGAGAGGTCGAATGAGCTATGTTTAGGATTGTTTTGGCCAGAGTGTATAGGATCTGAAGGAGTGAGAAACAAAAGCAGAGTACAAGTGACATAAGGAGAATCATGGATGAGTATGAGCCATGTTAAAAATTGACAGCATAGAAGAAGTACAATGAACATCCTACAGCAGTTACCAGTGTACTGCGAACCTGTCTTATTTCAGATTCCAGTGGCACATGTAACACCTTTGGAAGAGTTGAGCTGTTAGAGGTGTCTTTCCTTCAGGCTAAGAGCTGCTAATGAGAGATTGTGCTGATGGCACTAGGCTTCCAACTTAGTTTTCATTTAGTTGAGTGTATTTTCACTTAACACTCATAAATACTGATGGAGGGCTTGTCGGGTTTGTTTGTTTTTTTAACTTGTATTTGAATCACTCTAGGGATCCATACCAATTTAGTAGTTCATTTCAAGTTTTTTCAAATAGCAAATGCTGGTTGGCACCATTTATGCTGTATGCTCTTCACCAAGCAAGAAAATATGTTGCTGAATTATTTATATAATTCACTAAGAAGCAGACCAGTCTTAACTGGACATCATTTCTTTGTTTTATTCTAGCATATTTTCCCCCGACTCTTTCCTATTTGCATCGTGTTTTCACCTCCAAAATATCACACAGAGTAAAAGGGAAGCTTTATACCACCAGCAGGACCGTTAGATCTACATGTATTCTTTGAGAGAGCAGTGTTTGTTAATCTTATCTGTGAGTAGGTACTGACTTCTCTCTTCTGAGTAAGTTAAGTCATCCAGGCATATAGGAGATTTCTTTTTTACCTATGGGGGTCAGTTTAGGCCTCCACCTTTGCATAACTCTGACACTTAATATGCTGTTAGAGATACTATCCCTATATATAAATCATATATTTATAATTAAATTATATGTAGGAATATATATACTTACAATATATGGTATATTTACCTACAATATAGGTAAATTAAAGAGTGCTTTATATAGAGATATACATTCTTTATATATACACATTCAATAGTTCTTTATATATATATATACATAGATATATGTACCTGTATATATATATATAAAGAACTCTAATTACCAGATAAACTTAAAATCTCCTATTAAAGGCTTAGACATATGCAGGAAATCATTGAAGAAGAACATTATTCTTGCATATTATGTCTATTAATTGGTTTTCTTTCAAAAGTATACAGGACAGTGTGCCATCATATTTTATACTGTGAAAACAATAGCTAAATACCTACCAGTCTTCTTTTTTCTCCTTTAAATTATTTTTGGTTTGGTTTTTGGGCCACACCAGAAATGGTAAGGATTCTTTGCCTAGGAGTCATTTCTTGCAATGCTTTGAAGACTATATGAAATGCTGGGGATCAAACCAGGGTGGCGTGCAAGGTAAATGCCCTATCCGCAGTGTTATTGCTCAGGCCCTTCTTTTGAAGCATCTTTTTTTTTTTCTTTTGGTTGCTGTTCTTGTTGTTTTGGGGCTACACCCGGCGACAGCACTCAGTGTTTATTCCTGGCTCTAAGCTCAGAAATTGCTACTGGCAGGCTTGGGGAACATATGGGATGCTGGGGATCGCACCTGGATCCATCCTGGGTTGGCCACAAGCAAGGCAAATATCCTACCCCTATGCTCTCTCCAATCCCTGAAGTTTCTTTCTGTAGTCATGTAGCTTTCTCTAGACCTTACCAATTCATAAGAATATGTAGCATCATAAAAAACAGCTAAGGCTAATATTTCCCAGCTTGTTTTGCAGTCAGCTGTGGCCATATGATCACATTTTCTCAAAAAGAAGATGAGGAAAAGGAAATTTACAATTTCCATGCTAGCTTTATTTTCAAGAAATGTGCTTGTCTTAATTGTGCTTTCTTTCTACTTCTGTGTTGCAAGTCAGTCCCTGTAGAGGTTGACTGATGGAGGGATGGAGGATGAGGTCTTTCCCCTCCAGCTTGGAGCACGCATCTGCCACCCTGTCCAGCCTACGGTTCTGAGGTGAAAGGGCAGGTAAACAGTTCGCAGACAGTCAGGCTTGTGGAAATATTAGCTTTATTCGGTGGACAAGACTGAAGTCCAAGGTCTCAGACTCAGTTCCAGCCAACCACACCTCGCCTTCCACAGACCCTTGTTTTTATCCCCCAGAATCAGGTACCACCCAATGGTGGAATCAGATACCACCCAATGGTGGAAGCAGAATCAGGTACCACCCTAGGGTGGGGGCAGAATGCCAGGTCATACCTTAGGGTAGAGCACAATCACTGAATCAGGGTAGGGTCAGTAACACTTCTGGAAATGAATATTGTTCTACTTACATCATATAGCCATCCTTGGAGATGGCAGAGACCCTATTATTAAAAAGGCAGGAAGTATGTCATTTTAGTTTTCCTCCAAAAATTGACTTCACTACAGATCCACACACATTGCTGTGAACAATTTAACAACACGAAGAGTTTCCAAACTCACATTGTAGAAATAGAATTTGTAATATATATGTATACATATATATATGTATATATAAAGTTAGTTATGTATGTATAAAGTATGTATAAAGTTAGGTAAAAACATGTTTAAAATATAGAAAATAAGGCCTAGCAATAACTTGTAATGCTCAATCCATTGTAATACTTGTAATGCTTAACTTGTAATGCTTAATTTATAATGTTGTATAAGCAACATTTGTGTTGACCTTGAAGAAGAATGCTGTTACTACACTGACTACACTGGAGTAGCCTAAGACAACTTGGCACAGGTCAGGGAAGGGTTACAGAGGCACGGGGTGCGAGAGGAGAGAGGAGCCAAAAGAATGTTCTTGGCAAAATATTCGTGACTAAAGACAATCAGACCAATTAATCAAACCTTTGGCCAAATGATCACCTCGCGGTAGCAATGTGGTAATGAATTTACACAAAATTCCCCTTGGAAACCTTCCCCCCCACCGAACCCTGAGCCATATTTGGAGAAGATTGAACATTGCCTCCCTCCCTACCCTATAGCCCAAACCCTAGCAACGCTAGAAACAAACTCAAAAATCCCCTTGGAAACCCTTCTGGAACCCTGAGCCGTATTTGGAAGAAGAAAACTAATTGAACTCTTGATGGGCATTGCCTTTCCCCTACCCTATGGCCCAAACCGTATAAAAACCCTCTTGCTTTGCTTTTCGGGGTTTGGGTCTTCTGTCTTTTGACATGATTCGCAGCCCTGACTAGTCAGCACAAATAAATCTGCCCTTGCTAATTGCATTCTTGGAGTTGTCGTGGTCTCTAATTGAGTGGCAGACTAGCATGGACCCTTTCAACATGAATCATTGCAAAGCTTTCTCAGCATTATGTATTTATTTTTGTGTATGCTTTTTATGTATTCTTCTAAAGGTGCAACTCATCTGACTTTTCTACTTCTTCATACCAGAGAGTGTACCAGAACCATTTCACTAAGTCCAAGGTTGTCCTAACACACAGTTGGATGCCATGGAGGTGATGTAAAAATTCATTGTTCAAAACTTTCTTTGTCTAGTACTAACACCTAAAATTCTTTATTGAAAATTCATATCCTGGGTTTAAGGCTATATTTTATGACCTGGGATTAAATATCTCTGAATTGGCATTAGCTGAAGGTTTTGCAGTCTTGTACTCACAAGTTAACAAGTTACTTTCCAACTGATTCAAAAATTCTAGCAGGAAAAAGGAAACTCCTGAGCCTGTAAAAAAAAGGACTTCACTATCCATGACATGGCTTAGTATGTTGTATGAGTTTTTTACATTTGAATGGGTTCTTCCTGTCCCCCAGTTCCACAAGACATCAGTGATGTTGTTCACATAATGGACTTGCATATTTTGGTGGATGAAATCTAAAGGAAAACATCATTTTTATCCTAGATCTAGAAATAAATGTCTTTTCTATGCTGTAGGGAGATTCTATCTCTGTTTTCCTTAGCTGTCTATTATACAAACACCTTTGAAAAGATAATCTAGGGGCAAAAAAATACCATGGAGGACTGTGAACCGATATGTGAGAGAAAGACTATTAAGCCCTTAGCAACTTTGCACACATGACGCATAGATACAGTGCCTTACAGCTCTGCATCTGAAATGGTTTTGCAAAAAAAGAAAAGCAGACACCTTCCTGGCTCCCAGAGTCTCTGTGACTAACTACTCGAAGACAGTGGATCTGGATACAATCCTGAACTACAATAAAGACACTCCATCACATTTTTGGTTTCTGTGGTTCTCTTTGCCCGGAACACAATTTTCTTCCTTTTTCAAAACACGTTTCTTTGTGCTTTTTTTCTGAAAGTATGGAGATTTTCCTTACTCTACAACCTCTGACTGAGATAGGCAGCAACTCTTGGGCCTCAGAACACCTCTTGCTTCATTTCTTACAATATACAACTCACTAGGCTGTTACAGCCCTGCACACATTGTTATGTTTTCTGTGATCAATTGTGACCTTCATAACAGGGATAAAAACTGTACATCTCTCACTCTCTTTGGCTTGTGACTAATGTTCAAAGGACTGAACTGAACCGATGAAATAATCTCAGCATGTATATTTGACCTTGCATCTTTATTTTTTCCTATGTCTGGTATCAAATCTTTGCCACTTTATAATTTTGTTCAGGACTTTGAATTGATATTAACCCAGGAGGAGGCCCTTATAATAGAGGAAGGAAACAAACTAGATGACATCTTTTCTTTTGGTAACTATAAACTAAAGATAGAAAAAGTGTAAAACATGGTTAGACAATTTTTTGGTATCTAAGTGATTTATTATACAACTCAGTCTTGGAGGCAGTTGCACACAAAATGTTATATATGTTTACAGTTATGCATATTTAGAGTTATATATCTATTGGTCAGAGTACAAACTAAGCGGCACTAACATAGTAGAACGAAATTTGGGCAGAGATGTAATTTTTCAGTTTTCTTTTTTTTCTTTTTTTTTTTTAACCAGCCATGAAAAACAAACAAAAAACCAAATCTTTCGACTAGGAAGACCCTGGAACAGAGCATTTATATTCTAGCCCCTGGCTGAGACCACTTGTAAGACAGGCTGAGGACAGCAACTGGTCAAAGTATCTTCCTAACAACACATTTTATGATGGATCCTTATCTCTTGATTACATTTTCTCACACCTAGAATGTTTTCTGCCTCAGGTAACAGAGATCCAGTTCAAATGCATTTTGTTTGTTTGTGTATTGACCTAGGATTTTGTAAGTTGCTATTAACCTATCAAAAGACAAATGCTGTCACCACTTAGGTGGTGGTGGGAGTACTATGACTTCCCCCAAAACTTAAACATTTATACTATTTTAAATCTTTGTTTCCTCAGTAAAAAATAAGCTTAAAAACAATAGGGGCCAGAGAGATAGCATGTGTGTTTGCCTTGCATGCAGGACAGTGGTTCAAATCCCAGCATTCCATATGGTCTCCCGAGCCTGCCAGGAGCGATTTCTGAGCATAGAGCCAGGAGTGACCCCTGCGCACTACCAGGTGTGACCCAAAAACCAAAGACCAATACCAAAACCAAACCAAAACAAACAAACAAAAAAACCTAAAAGCAATTGCAGGTTTTTTTTTCTATTGAGAATGATCCTCTTGCCAAAATAATATAACAACTGAAGTTTATATTAGGAGCACCAGCAAGAAATTAAGCAGAAACTTCTGTTAGCTTCTTCATATTTAGAAAAATTAAATTTTCTTTTCATTCAATGGTGACATTTAGTTTTATTTAAAACAGAATCCCCCAAACACACTAGTTTAAATAAGATAGAAGTTTATCTTTCTTGTTATCAGTCTATGATAAATTAGGGCGAGTAAGCAGTTCTACTCCAAAAACCAAAGTTCCTTATAAATTTGCGTCATAAGGTTGTTTTTATTTCTCATTGTTGCTGTCAATGTTTAGAAGCAGACAATTATTCTGGCTTATAAGATTCTACATTTCTAAAGTTTCTAGTCACTCCATTTCTACATGAAATGAACCCAAAATTTCCTTGACACATGAAGCATCTTGTAATATTGTTAAACACAACCAATAACATCCAACCATAAAATTCAATTTGTTTTCCTTCCTTTTCCTCTAAATATGGCCGTCTAGTAGAGACAGGATCTTTCTTCAATGCTGCCTAGGAGGGTAATGAAGACAGTTGTGTTGAAGACAGTGTAGCTATTCCCTGGAGTTTTGAAAGTTCATGTTATGCCTCTTTAATTCTACAAAAGACCTACATAAATTCCTGCTTTTGTTAATTGAAGGAGATCTGAAGAGGATTTTTTGCTTCTACAACAAAAGGCGAAAATAGCATGAAGTGGTTTTGTGCAGCTGTTGCTGAGGCAGCGGCACTCCACGCAGTGAGAGTGGCACCACCAAACCCGCCCTCAGAACTACAGCACAGGCTGTGTGTTTATCCAATTATTTCTGCTTTCACTTTAAGTTAGTGCTATTTTAGAGTTTATGTGTTATATGAGTGGATTGAGTAGGTTGTTTTGAGGTTTGGGAATGCTTAAACATTATTTTTTCATATTAATGAATGGTAATTGCTTCTTTGCTTGCTTCCTTTTCAGACTGGGAAAGCTGTCGGAAGGAGTACACAATAATTTTTTCACATTGCCCCCTGAATATTTCCTGTTTACCACTTTATTCTCAAGTACCTTTAGTTTTCTTTCAATGTTTCACTGATTGGTTTTTCTATTTTGTTTTGTCTGTCCATCATTTTATTTTTTCTGGTTATGGCTGTGTGATCACTCCTAGTGGAGTTCAGTGGAACCATATGGGGTTCCAGGGATCAAATTTTGGTCAACTATATGCAAGATCTTTCTTCATCCCCTGTTAATTTTTTATATGTTTATATACATAGGATGAATTTATCCAACAATTTTTTTCCTCTTGATATACTTTACATAATTTTTTGAGAGGGGTACTCTAATTTTGGATGTGGCAAGACCTGTGTCTGAAATGGATCTCCAATTCTCCAACTTAAGATATCACTTTCTCAGTAACTTACTTCTAGGCAATGCCACATTTCACATTGTTTATTTTTGGTCCATCTTTGCTTGCTGATTTTTGCCAAGAAGCTCGTCATTTCTGTTCCCCTTATATGTACCAATCAAGGTAAGGTAGTGTGGTGGGTTGTATTAGTGTTCCAAATTATTTGTTACCTTGCCTATGAAGAGAATATAGTTCTCTGACCCCATTTTAATAAGTCTTGACAATGTGACTTACTTTGAGTCATAAATAAGTGACAGAAGTACTGTGGGTCATTTTATTTATTTATTTTGGTTTTTGGGTCACACTCAATGCACTCAGTGGTTACTCCTGGCTCTGTGCTCAGAACTTGCTCCTGGCAGGCTTGGGGATCATAGGGGATGCTGGGACTCAAACTGGAGTCCTTCCTGTGTTGGCTGCATGCAACGCAAATGCCTTATCGCTGGGCTATCACTCCGCCCCCATTGTGGGTCATTTCTAAGTTGGACGGTGTCTGTGTGGAGGGTGCACCTAGTAGTACTTAGAGGCTTCCAGGACAAACCTATGTAGCTCTGCTTAGGATCATGTGGTCTATGAAAGGGAACCAGGAACTTGTACATGCCTTGTACTGTGCCTCATCTTCAGCCTTTAAACAGAAGTTTTAAAAGTCATCATGTGCTTCCACCATTTTTTTGACCTCTGCTGTCAAAGCAGTATACCAGAAAAGGATTGTTTTTTTTCTGAGTTCTTGAATGAAGAACACACAAGAATCAAGATAAAGCCAACACACAACAATGTATTATATAAGAATATATAGTAGTGCCTTTGGCATACATAATTTAGCAAAAGTTTTCTAACAGAACTATAGTATTTTTGTAGAAATAATTTAGTGGTATAACATATGAATTTTCCAATGTCATCTAGAGTAGCATGAGGCTAGCTCCATTTTCTTTAGTTCATAACCTTTTAGGCACTGCTAATTAAAATCCAGGGGGCAACTATGGCTTTTGACACATCTGATAAACTTCTATGTGTACCATTTATAACTGAATTTATTAGGATGGAACCTCATGAAATATTGTCCTCATTTTCTTGTACTTCAAATCCTCTTAGTTTATTTATATAGTTTGACTTTTGCCATGTTGTGATTTGTTTTGATCTCGGATGCACTGTTTTTAATCATTAAAGAAGGATTAATTTGGTTCTTTCAAAATGAATTCCATTCTATTCTTCAAATTCAATATTCTTTTGAACTTATTCCAGAAATTTCAAAGCAGTATTGCTCTCATGATTCGGTGAGCTATTTGTGGATAGCCTCTGTTATCTTGGTGTGAGGGGGGATGGTTATACTCAGTATTCTACTTCCTTGCTCTTAGTCTCAAACCTCACATAGAATTTTTAACTGCATCAAAATGACCTAGCTAGTTATCTGTTATCTAAAGAAGGTGATTAAAATTAACTCCGTGCTCAAACTCTAAAAGTCTTTGAACAAATTTCAGCAGCTCAGTCTATCTGAGTAGGATATGTTCATTTAAGTGTTCAAACACTTTGAAAAACTCTTCAGCAAATTTCCAAGCCTCTTGTCTACTGCAACTGACCGATTGCCTTTCTAATTCTCAAACCTAAAGGAGTCGAAAATCATTTCTCTAACATTCTCATCGACTAATTGGACTTTGATTGGTGTCAGTTGCTGCCAACTGTGATGAAACTGTTTTCGGTAAGCCTTCACATTCTAGAGGTGACATAAAGTCACTTCCTCACTCTTACAAACAGGAAAATTTTTGTCTGGGAGTAGGGTGATGATAACATAGTCTTTCATTCAACCCATCCTAATTAAGAACTGACTTTGTGACAGATACTGTTGAGTATGGTAAAAAACCAAGTACTGGTCTCCAAATTCCGATATAAAGAGAAAATTCATGTCATTGATCACGGGAAAGATGTAGGTCTATAATAAGGTTAGTTCTGCCTAGCTTTAAAATTGTTGAGTTGGAGAGGCCCACAGATGAATAAAGGAAAGTACATGAAGACCATCAATCCCTCACTCACCAGAGGAGTTAGAGTTAGACATGACATGACAAATGATTGTGTGTAAGTGTGTGCTTTTAAAATCTTCATCCAAACCCAGCATGAGATAAGCATTAGCATTGCCATTCACGGAGGAGGGAGACTGACTCTTTCATGGTGATTATTAAGGGGTTGCAATAGACTCAAACTTTCAATTTTATAGGCTTCTAATGAAGAGAGTTGTGCCAATCAGAGAAGAGAAGCAAGAGTCAGGGATAACTTTCTAGATACCACAACACAGTGAAGAAGATCTGAGAGCACAGTGTACTATGCCCTGAGACGTCCTTAAATAAAAACCATTCGATATTTTTCTGAACAAGATGGAGGAAGCTGGGCCCTGAGAGATAGCGCAGCGGTGTTTGCCTTGCAAGCAGCCGATCCAGGACCAAAGGTGGTTGGTTCGAATCCCGGTGTCCCATATGGTCCCCCGTGCCTGCCAGGAGCTATTTCTGAGTGGACAGCCAGGAGTAACCCCTGAGCACCGTCGGGTGTGACCCAAAAACCAAAAAAAAAAAAAAAAAAGATGGAGGAAGCTGCCAGACTTAAAATGCTACAAAACGGGCCAGCACGGTGGCGCTAGAGGTAAGGTGTCTGCCTTGCAAGCGCTAGCCAAGGAAGGAACGCGATTCGGTTCTCCGGTGCCCCATATGGTCCCCCGAAGCCAGGGGCAATTTCTGAGCACTTAGCCAGGAGTAATCCCTGAGCATCAAACGGGTGTGGCCCGAAAAAACAAAACAAAACAAAAAAACCAAAATAAATGCTACAAAACATAAGACTATAATAAATAAAGGGCTGAAGTATTAGGAGTTAAAGTGCTTGTCTTTTATGTGCTTTATCCTCATTAAATTCTCAGCATCACATATGGTCCCCTAACCACTATTAGGAATGATTACTGAGTTCTGAGAGAGATCCACTGGGTTGGCCCTCCTCCAAAACAAAAAAAACAAACAAACATTAAAACAATAGTAAATCTAATTTTTCTCATTTGTTATTTGTCTGAAGCCTAAAATATTTGGTCAGAGATCATTATTCTCTGTAGCAGAACCTCTCTATACTCTTGATGCCGGGCAAAATGTTTACCTCAGCAAAAGGTAGCAGAGAAAAGTTTTCAAGTTTATGAAAAGAATCTACAGCTCAAAAGACAGTGGACACTCGAATAAACTAGGAAAATATTGACATTTGAATCACATGAGAGAGAAAGGAAAGTGTCAGGTGATCTTTTTTTCCTTTTGGATTACATCCAATTGTGTAGGGGACTACAACCAGATTAGCTCTGAGGTTACACTGTGGTGTCAGGAATCAAACCCAGAGCTTTGCATGCAAAACTCACATTCTGTTTCATTGAATTACTATCTTCCTGGGCACCCTGATGATCTCCTAATTATATTTTCAATAGAGTGTATTGCATTTATTATGTAAAAGAAACACATCTTATTAAGTGAGAGTATAAAAGTCAAAAGAAAGAGCCATAAAGGTGGGGAGGGGAGATAGTCTAAAGGTCAGAGTTGTTTTTTATCTCTAAGAAACATGACTTGGAGAGGAAACACAACTGAATTCATGTAACAGAGGAATCAGGCTGTGATTTGATATTAGAAAACAGAAGCAATGAATCAAAAGTAGGCTTGAGGAATTGTCCTGAGACATGAGGGAAAATAATAGAGTCATAGAAAAAAATGAGAGGAAGAGAGTTGGGACAAAGTCCAGCTGAATTGATAAATAATCTAAACATCATTAAAATAATGATAAAATAAAAATGTTTTAAGTGATAGAAAATTTTGAATATCAGTTGAAATATTTAAAATAACTAGCTACATCAAGGCAAAGATTTTGAATTTAGTGATTATTTGACATGAAGTCCCGAGGGAACCATATTTAATTCAATTGAAAATTATCTTTTTAATGTCAGGATTCTTATTTTTACATGGACATTGTAAAAAAATCAATAGAATATTTTTCATATAATTGTCATGGAACAGAATATTGTATTCTATTGTTGGACATATTGGCATACATATGGGTGAAGAAGGAAAAAAGTCTACTGTCATGTATCTTTCTCCAAATATATTGAATAAATTGTTCAGGAACCTAAATATTCAACCTAATAAAGATTTAACAATCAGGATGACTTATAAAAGAAAATGTAGTGAAAGATGGAACCAGTATAGAGCATTAAATTTAGATTATTGTTAATATGGCTATGAAACCTATTGCAAAAGTCAAAAATAAAGTAAAAGAGATGTATAATGTCAGAAAATATTTTAATGATTATGATTCATAGTACTAGGAGTTATTTTAGTAAACTCTGGATTATAAAGAGTTTGGGGATTAGAATAAAGTTTTATATTAACACAAGAGAGGACAAGGTATTTGTCTACCAACATAATAAGCTACATATAACATTTTAGTTTTAGCAATTGAAATCTTCTACTGTATACACACATCCAGAATACCTGAAAACCAACAAGGTAGCATTGAACTATTGAATTGAACTATTGAAGTAAGGCAACAACTCATAACTTTTTCTAAACCTGAAATTTACCCTCAGCTAATGAATGCTCTAAGGCCCTGTAACAAATCCTGAAACTTAAAGAACAAATTTTGAAAATCACTGCAAAAGACAAATTATATGAATAAGACTTTAGTTTTATTAAAGGACAACTTGTGACAAGGTAATGAATGATTTATGGGTGAGACATGACATAATGATCTCTAGTGACTGGAATCCCAGAGCCTTTCACTTCCAGTTGCCACATGAAGTCAACTTGAAGCCAACATGAAGGTGGGATGGCCCGATTGTGTGTCCTTCAGTTCCACAGGTTGGCAGAGTATCTTGTGCTTTTTGCCCTCTGCTATGCCCTCTGCAAGGAAGGTATTCTTGTCATCTGGATTTGTCTTTCATCTGTCAACAAATACTGCATTGGCCCCAGGTAAAGGTGGTCCAGTATGGGGCTTCTGGTTAGTGACAGCATGCTATTTGCAACTACACTCCAAATTCTGTTTACTTGCTGCAGACTATCTTTTACCTGACAACTTAGTTACGAATTTCACAAAGATTTATTCAAGAATATCCGCTTATTCTTTTTTGTTTGTTTGTTTTGTTTTTTTTGGGGGGGTCCACACCTGTTTGATGCTCAGGAGTTACTCCTGGCTAAGCGCTCAGAAATTGCCGCTGGCTTGGGGGAACCATATGGGATGCCGGGGGATCAAACCGCAGTCCTTCCTTGACTAGCGCTTGCAAGGCAGACACCTTACCTCTAGCTCCACCTCACCGGCCCCAAGAATATCTGCTTATTTCTAATATTATATCATATCATTTTCATTAATTTAAAATATATGAAAATAGTCAATGTATTTCAAATTTCTACTATCACTGAAATTTCAATATTACATCATTACATGAATAGATAAAAGAGAAATGAAAAACTATTCAGTTCTTTTTTTTGTAATACCTGAAATTGAGCCCCAGGACTTCATAATATTAGACATGTGCTGTACCACCTAGATCAAGTGTTAATTTCTTTAAGCACAGTTTAAACATGTTCACTTAAATAATTATAAAATTGTTTTATAGTTATTGTTTTTATTATATTAGATACTGTATTTACAGCACAGTAAATGGTAGTGTTTAATGCATAAATTTTACAACACCACATCTGAGAAGGAGCAGTCATAGGTGGTAGTAAAAGTTTGCATTCAAAAAAGTGCCAGTTTCGATTGAATTGAGGTATGTTAAATTAGTACAGCAATCTATCAGTTGTGGGCAGAGTGTGGGAGAAAAAATCCCCAGTTTCAATCCAGTTTGGGTGTATGAGACCAGCATGAACATAGCCACTCCACTCCACTCTGCAGCTGCATGTTTCTTCCAGTCATGGAGCTTAACCACAGCACATAATAACAGTACCATGCAACAAAGTTCACAATAAACAACTGTGCAGAATCCCAAATACCTTGTGACTGAAGAAGATGCTATTTCTGGAGATCCAACCAATACCAGCCACTTAAATAAGATCTCTGATCAGGACTTTAGGGAAAAATGTTAAGGATACTCTAAGAACTTAAAGAAACCATGGAGCATATAGCCCCTAAGACTCAGAAGGATATGAAAGTAGAAATGAGAAAACTTCACACACAAAAAATCAGGGCTGAAAAACATGGTAGAAAACTTCACTGGAAAGTCTCACCAGCAGAGTACCAGCTGCTGAGGACAGAATCAGCCAGCTAGAAGATGAGCTGGATAACACCTCCATATGACAGAAAAGGCTGAAAAAAAAATCTTTGAAGAAAGCAAGCAGACAACAATAGAAATCTGAGAAATGCAATAGAAACAACGTAAGAATCATTCATTGGGTCCTACTGATCCAGAAAGAAAACCCATGAAGAATCAAGGACATTATTGGTGAAAAATTCACAGAACTGAAGAGTGCATACAACCATGTCCTAGACACTCAAGAGTACCAGCTGAAAGAAATACAAAGAAAAGCACCCCAAGGCACATCCTAATCACAATGATGAAAACCATAGATAGGGATAGAATAAAATATTAGATTCTCTACCTGAGTGTTCTTTTTTCCCTCCACCATTGCCCTTTCCTTTTTTCCCCACTCTTATCTCCTTCCATCCCCCAACTATGATGAGCCTTCTCCTACTGAAGATGAGTTTTCTGTTGCAGTTACCTTTGGACATTTGCTACTTCCTTACTATATTTTTTCATACCCCACATATGAAAGAGATCTGTCCTTATTTTGAATAACTTCATTGAGAATGCTTCTCTTTAAATCCATCCATGTAGCTGAAAATGGAATCATTTTTGCCTTTCCTTAAACTCAAGTAGTATTCCAATGTGGATATATACATTAATTTCTTTATCCAGTTATTTCTTCTTGAACACTTGGGTTGTTTTCATATTTTAGCTATTTAATATTTAATTAATATTAATATTTAATATTGTGAATAGTGATA
Source organism: Suncus etruscus (assembly GCF_024139225.1). Classification (NCBI taxonomy): domain Eukaryota; kingdom Metazoa; phylum Chordata; class Mammalia; order Eulipotyphla; family Soricidae; genus Suncus; species Suncus etruscus. The sequence continues at coordinate 29,855,975 of NC_064851.1, read as the reverse complement.
AAAAGAACATGAGAAAAAAATGTTCATTTTGAATAAAGTTCTTGGGCTCTTGGATTTGATACCAAGAAGTAGAATTGTTAAAATCAATTCTAAAAGTTTTGAGGAGAGTCCATATTATTTTTCAGAAAGGCCTGGATCAATCGATATTCCCAATAGTTGTGGATGACGGTTCCTGCATATTCATATCAACATTATTTGTTTATTTTTTTGTGATGTTTACCTCTTATTGATGTGATATTTAACTGGTATTTTGATTTGCATTTATCTGATACTAATGATTTTTCATATGCCTTTGGCCATTCTTCTTTGAGGAATCTCTATTTATTTTTTTCTCTCCATATTTTGATAGAGTTGATGTTTTTTTTTGCTCTTGAAAGTCCTAGCAGAGTATTGTATATCTTGGACATCAATCATTTATCGGATTACTGGTGCAAAATTATTCTCCCAGTTTGCGACAAGATATATTTTTATTCTAGTCATCATTTTTTGTAGTACAGAAGTTTCTTCATTTGATGTAGTTTCAATTATTTATCATTGCTACCATTTGTTTGGCCAATAGCACCAAATGAGTGAAGATATCTCTAGATTTATTATCATGCAATGTTATGTTTTATTTCTTTAATGTGGATTCACATCAGTTATTGAGGTCTTTATTTCATTTTTATTTGACTTTTGTGTATAGTGTGAGAAATGGTTTCACATTTATTTTTTACATGTGACCAAATAGTTTTCTCAAATCATTTGTTCATTTCATACCTCATTTGACAAATATTACCATTGAGTCAGTGATGATATCTCTTTATTCTTTATTATGCAATGTTATGCCTATGTTCTTCAACTTGGATTTAGGTCAGATATTGAGGTCTTTATTCCATTTTTATTTGACTTTATATTTTTTATTTACATAGTAAGAAATGTATTTGAGTTTATTTATTTTTCATTTTTTTTAGTTTTTGGGTCATATCCAGCAGTGGTCAGGAGTTACTCCTGGTTCTACGCTCAGAAATCACTCCTGGAATGCTCAGGGGACCATATGGAATGCCGGGATTAGAACCACCGTCCTTCTGCATGCAAGGCAAATGCCTTACCTCCATGTTATCTCTCTGGCCCCAAGAGTTTATTTTTATATACATGAGACTGACCAGTTTTCCCAAACTATTTGTTAAAGAGGCTTTCTTTTTTAATACTATACCTCATTTATCAAATGTTGTTTATCGTAGGTTTTCAATTCTATTACATTGGTTTGAGAGTGTCCTTATTTCAGTACCACACTGTTTTGATTACTACAGCTTATAGTGAACTTTTTAAATTGGAGGAAAGAAATCTCCCATATTCTTTTTCCATAGGAGTTCTTTTATTAATAAATATAATATCAACATCATTTTATATATGTCTTTGAAAACTACCGACATGGGTATTTTTATAGGGACTGCATTGAATTTGTGAATTGCTTTGGGCAGAATTGCCATTTTGACAATAGGTTCTTCCAATCCATGAAGAGTGGATATTGTAGAGTTATATTTTCTCCTAGACTGGCTGGTGATGGATCCTCAAAAAGCTCCCAGAGCAGGAGATTCCCATTCCCTAAGTCCCTAGGACGGGGAAGCAATCCTGGCAATATTTATTAGCTGCAAATAATCTACTCAGAGAGGAGGGTAGAAAGGCGAAAAGGTAGGACGTAGAATCTTTTGTCAGCCTGCTAGCAGCTCCAAAAGCCCAGAGCCCGACAGCTAACTGCCCAAAAGACCCTGACCTTCTAATTCGACACAGATTTATTAGGATCTCAACAGCGCCCTCCACCTGGAATATCGTAGGTGGGAAGCAGGCAGAGACACTAATATTGAAGATGAATATTATAAAGACCTCCATATACCTAACAGTTGTAATTCTGTTTCCTTGTGCTATCTCTTATTTATTTAAGTAGTAATCTGGGGGTGGTTGGGTATAAGCATATCACCCATTTTCCTAAGGAAATTTCCAGTTGCTTAGTTTTCTAAATTAGGCACCATTGGTAATTGGAATGTTTCTTCTATTTCAATGTTTTCATATAGAACAACAATGGATTTCTGCGTGTTAATTTTGTAGACTGTCACTTTACTGTACATGCTTTTTTGTATGAATCTTTTGTATATTTTCAGTATTATGTCATCTACAAATAGTGAATTTTTTTACTTCTTCCTTTTCAGTATGGATGCTCTAACTTTTTAACCTAATAGCTGAAGCAAGAACGTACAATACCATATTGTAGAGAGAACAGGTCACTTTATATTGTACCTAATCTTTTAGGGAAGTCTTTCAGATTTTACCATTAATATAAAACATTCATTTAACTTTAAAAAATTAAAACAAGCTTTACTGATTTACCACTTGGTATATAATGCAATAAAATTTCACCCCATACAAGTGTATGTATACTGCACCTATCAGCAAAGTTCTAGTGTCATGACACTAAGCAATAGTGTCTATACATTCTAACCATACAAAAAATGTTTCTATTCAAAATGCATATAAAGAATTGAAAATATTATCAAATATCATCAAATAAATAAGAATCAGAAATAAATTTTATTTTATTAACACCCAAGAATATTTTATTTGGAAGCTTCATATAAATTCAACATGTAATGTGTATCTCAATCATACTTTTAAAATTCTTTAACTTTTGTAATATTAAGAAAATATATTTTCTCTAAGTCCTATATGATTCCTTAATTCTTCTTCAGTTTGATCAATGACAAAAATAAAATGAGGAATAAAAAATCTTACTTGACATTAACCAGCAAATGTGAAATGAGTGAAAAATTATGAAACAATATATATGTATTTTATTTTCACTTTTTCAAAATAAAATATTTTAAAAATGGGTAATGGGCATTGGTCGTATTTTATGATTTTTTTCCTGTATTAGTACCATACCTGTTCTACTCAAACATGCAGTTATAGTTGAAGCAGCCTGTTACAGAACACCAGTATGCCTTATTTAGGAAATTATGAAAGTGAGGATGGATTCTTTCTATTCCTCCTCTTCTTCTTCTTCTTCTCCTTCTCCTTCTTCTCCTTCTCCTTCTTCTTCTTCTTCTTCTTCTTCTTCTTCTTCTTCTTCTTCTTCTTCTTCTTCTTCTTCTTCTTCTTCTTCTTCTTCTTCTTCTTCTTTCTTCTTCTTCTTCTTCCTCCTCCTCCTTCTCCTTCTTCTTCTTCTCCTTCTTCTTCTTCTTTTTCTTCTTCTTCTTCTTCTTCTTCTTCTTCTTCTTCTTCTTCCTCCTCCTTCTCCTTCTCCTTCTTCTTCTTCTTCTTCTTCTTCTTCTTCTTCTTCTTCTTCTTCTTCTTCTTCTTCATCTTCTTCACCTCCTCCTCCTTCTTCCTTCTCCTTTTCTTTCTTCTCCTCCTCCTCCTTCTTCTTCCTCCTCCTCCTTCTCCTTCTTCTCCTTCTTCTTCTTCTTCTTCTTCTTCTTCTTCTTCTTCTTCTTCTTCTTCTTCTTCTTCTTCTTCTTCTTTATTCCTCTTCTTCTCCTCCTCCTCCTTCTTCTTCTTCTCCTCCTCCTCCTCTTTCTCTTCCTCCTCCTCCTCCTTCTTCTTCTCCTTCTCCTTCTTCTCCTTCTCCTCCTCCTCCTCCTTCTTCTTCTTCCTCCTCCTCTTTCTCCTCCTCCTCCTCCTCCTCCTCCTCCTTCTTCTTCTTCTTCTTCTTCTTCTTCTTCTTCTTCTTCTCCTTCTCCTTCTTCTTCTTCTTCTTCTTCTTCTTCTTCTTCTTCTTCTTCTTCTTCTTCTTCTTCTTCTTCTTCTTCTTCTTCTTCTTCTTCTCCTTCTCCTCCTCCTCCTCCTCCTCCTTCTCCTTCTCCTCCTTCTCCTTCTCCTTCTCCTCCTCCTCCTCCTCCTCCTCCTCCTCCTTCTCCTCCTCCTCCTCCTCCTCCTCCTCCTCCTCCTCCTCCTCCTCCTCCTCCTCCTTCTTCTTCTTCTTCTTCTTCTTCTTCTTCTTCTTCTTCTTCTTCTTCTTCTTCTTCTTCTTCTTCTTCTTCTTCTTCTTCTTCTTCTTCTTCTTCTTCTTCTTCTTCTTCGGCAGTTTACGGCCTTATTAACCCAATAACACATGCCCAACGTCTGTCTACTCGTTTTCTTCTCTGCGCAGCCTGGCATTGGGATTGGTGACTCTGATGGCCAGCTGGGCCACTCTTTCCACAACTAAAAATATGGAACGTTTCACGAATTTGCGTGTCATCCTTTTGCAGGGACCATGCTAATCTTCTCTGTATTCCAATTTTAGTATATGTGCTGCCGAAGCGAGCACGGATTCTTTCTCTTTTCAAAAAGCTTTGGGATTGTGACTAAGTGTCTAGTCTCAGCCAGGCTGCTCATATGAATAGAGGAAGAGTAATGCAAAAAATTTTGGTAAGTTCCTTTTTATTGCCAGGATGGCAATAATGGATGAGAAGACAGAGATGAAGAATGGAAATCAGAGTTTTTCCCCATTCTCTGAAGTGTTTTAATCCAAGGCTTGATTACATTCTTTTCAGGGGTTACTCCAGGCTCTCGGCTCAGAAATCACTCCTGGCAGGTATGAGGGACCAAATGGGATGCTGGGATTTGAACCACCTTTGGTCCTGGGTTGGCCACTTGCAAGGCAAATGCCCTCCCGCTGTGCTATCTCTCCAGCCGCCCCCCTTTTTTGATTACATTCTTTCTTGTGAGTTCAGAAGATATACTACTGATTTTATTGTAAATCTTTCCTTTGTGCTTTTTTCTGAAATAGGCTTCATTTGCCTGCATCCAATGAGTTATTTTATTAATTCACAGGGAAGTAAGAAAGACAGAAAAATCTACCTTAATATATTAACAGTCTAACTTTGGATAGTGGATTATGAAAGATATAAAAACATGTTTGAAACAAAACTTTCTAAGAAATACATATTGATCTGGTGATTAAAAAATTTACAGTGTCAGCATAGCATCACTGAGTGTGGTCCTAATGCCTCTCTAGTAGTGTTGAGGTATATACGGTGGTCTCTGGAACTGAATGCCCTGAGTAGCCCAGCATCCTTTGACTCTAACAGTGAAACATCTGATTGGGTTGGGTGAGTATTATGGGATAGGTCTACAGGCTCTTTCTCATTCCCCAAATAATTCAAATTAAAGAGTATATTAATTTATTATCTAAAAAGTTGGATCATTATTTTAAGTGCAAAAAGTTGCTCATTTTGACATAAATGGAAGAATTGACAAATAACTCAGAAAAATTATTTTAATGATAATACTAATATAAAAGTTTAGTATTAAGAGTTCTTAAATATGTATTAATAGATGTATTTTAATTTTTTTTCTTGGGAAAGAACATTAAATTGATGAATATGTCATACTCAATTTTGAGAAAAAAATTTTGAGGACTGAAATATACTCATTTCTTTTCATTAAAGTAGAGTGAGCAGAAGAAAAATGAAGATTCCTGATCCTGTCCTCCATAGTTTTCCACTCCTCTATAGTATCTGTTACAGTAACAATGAGTCCAATGACTTTCTTTATTTTTTAATAATATTTTTTATTTAAGCAATATGATTACAAATATGTTTGTAATTGGGTTTCAGTTATAAAAAAGAACATTCCCCCCTCACCAGTGCAGCATTCCCACCACCAATAGCCGTATATCCCTTCTCCCAACCCTCTGCCTGTATTCGATCAGGCCTTTTACTTCTCTCACTCACTACCATTGTCATGATAGTTATTAGTGTAGTGATTTCTCTAACTAAACTCACCACTCTTCCAATAACATTTGACTAAGGTTATTGTCCTAAAGAGATGGGTAGAAGATGGGGAGAGGTGATTGAGTTAGGAGATAGTCAGGACTCAATAGGTGACACATGCTTCCTTGATGCATAAGAAGGGAAACAGGTGTTAAAAGTCTTTAAGCCCAAACTCCTTATAAAATCTGAGTCAAAGAGACTGAAATGTACCATAGACTGAAATGTATAATTCTAAGGGAATGTCAATAAGAACTCCTTTTGAATAGTCTCTAAAGAAATAAAAACACCCAACACATTAATAATTTGGCAAACTTGGGCACCTGACTAAAGCTTAAATGCTGAAATAATTCATCCTGAGGGCTTTGTGCTTTATGCTTCACACAGATGGGTTCACCTGTGTGAATTTCAGTACTTATTTAATGTTGTCGTCTTTAAGATGAGAAATGGAAGGTTGACATTTCTTGATGCATTTTCACTGGCAAGTGGAGAGCAGAAATAATCACTAGCATGATTTTCTGATGACAATACGATGGGGTGAAATGAATTACGATGGCCCCTTGGCACTTGCACTTTGAGTAAGAAAGGAAAAGAATTTGCCCTAGTGGAGAAAAGAAATACTTGATTGAAATAAAAATCTTTTGCTTGACAGTGTTCAAATCTTCGTGTAAGTCTGTTTTCTTCACCAGTACTGAACCCTAGAAGTTGTTAGACTTTACTTTTGATCTTTCATAAATGATAAGATAGAGAATCTTTGAATATAAATTTCACTGTTTTTGAACCCAACAAAAATAATTTAGGATTAGACTTAATTAGTTTTTTAGGATGAATCATCTGCATTGGTCCAGGTTATGGATTCAGGTTACTTTATTTTATTTTTTTCTTCTTTTTAAATTGAGGTAGTGCTGGTTTACAAAGTTTTACATATTTGAGGTATACAATTTCACTCTTCTTCCAAATATATTTTCCCACACCATCCTCACCACCCAAAACTGTTTTGTTTTTTGTTTTTGGGTCACACCCAGTGACACTCAGGGGTTACTCCTTGCTCAGAAATCACTCCTGGATTGGAGGACTATCTGGAATGCTAGAGATTGAACTGAGGTCTGTCCTAAGTCAATCATGTGCAAGGCAAATGCCCTACCATTGTGCTATCACTCCTACTCCTTCAATACTGTATCTTTTTAGGCATTTATTTCAAAGCACAATAGCATATCAAACTTACCACTAGATCAGTAATAATTCTGTACACAATTCACTGTATTCCTCTTTACCCTTTGTTCTCATTCCATTTCTTTTCTCTTTCTGGTAACTTCAGCTCTATTGTTAGAATCCAGTAACTGTTTTATTTGCTTATTTTTTTTGTTTCTTTATGTTTCACTTATTGGTGAAAACATTACTTATTTCACTTTGCATAATATCCTTATATTCAATACATTTTTTGCAGATGGAAAGATTTTATTTATTTTCTTATAGTTGAGTAATACTGTATTATGTATATATGCCACATCTTTTGTATCCAGTCATCAACCACTAAACATTAAAGTTGTTTCTATATCTTTATTTTTATAAACAGTAATACAATGAACATTGGGATTTATTAACTTATTAAATTAGTGTTTTTATGTTCTTTGGAAAGATATTAATTGACCTGGTTTTAATTATGGTTCCTAGAGGTGAGGTTTGAAAACAAACTAAATATCAGTGAATGCCACTTATTCCAATGTAGTAGAGGAAAATAATACTAGAGAGCTTTCAAAATTAAGTGTAATAAAAGCACTTGTCATATTTCTCATGTAATGTATATTCATTCCTACAGACTATTTCTATTCTTTATCTATATCAAGAAACTCAATTTAGTTCTAACCTTGTCTGCCTCAAAATAATGTCCACAATCTCCTTAGCTTTTATGAATATACTTTATTATACCTATATCCAAAATTTTCCCATAATTTCTCAGAACAATTGATTTTGCTATTTTAAGATGTTCAAATAATTTCCCAGGGATGCCTTTTTTTGCCCAGAAACATATGTATTAGTGTTTAGGATTTGACAATGATCAATTCAATTGCTTGCAAATAAGATTAGTCTCTATGACTTAAAATATGAAACTGTCAAAGTTAATCATTTTTGGTGGGGATGTTTGTTGGGAAAGAAGGGGGTCTCATCTGAAATTCTTGGCTAACTGGGTCAATTGCCCAAGAATGCTATACTCCTTGAGTAATCAGGCCATCCAAGCTATATGAGGGGCCTCCTTGGGTGCACATAATGATGCTCCTGGGAGGTGCCAGAAATCAAATGCACCATGGCATGTTCCTTTAATTGGTCTCTCTACTTCTTCCCATCCCTGTCCTTGATTCTTACTTAAATGAGAAAAATTATAGAACTCTTAGATTGATACCTATCATGTTGCCTTTGTTGGCTATTGGCTAGTCCTTATGCCAACAAAATTATAAGCAGTAATTTTACTGTAATAATTTTCCAAAGAAAGAGGTTAGTTACAGAATAGAGATTGTAAATAGAATTTTAGTCCTCTGCTCATATGTTATCTAGAATGCTGTTTATGCAACAATACCTTACTTTACAGGAAGAATCTAAAGTTATATCATAATTCATATAAAGGGAGCTGAGCTGTTACTAATATGTAATGTAAGTAGTAAAAGCAGGAGAAAATGATGAAAACAGTTATTTAATATCCTTCCTGGATCATATTTTTTCTACCTTTATTTTTTTTACTGTACCCTACATAGGTATAACAAAAGATTCCTTATTTAATGTCTTATTTATTTCTACATCTCAGTGTAAAAATTATTCTTTGGAACATACACACAAGAAAACAAAATGATAAAAATTATACTAAAGTTCTCTACCTAAAGTTGTAGGCCAAAATCATTATTAATTTTCAGTTGTTAACTAATAAAAATTTCTATAAAAGATGAAAGCTATTCCTGTAAGATTAGGAGCAAAACAAGAACTTGAGGACCTATTTTCACTACTACAAACAATGTACATAGTAAATTCATATTTTATTATTAATAAAATTAATATGCAAATATGAAAATAAAAATATTCAATATATTTTGTGTTTTAATACACACATGACACACCAGCAGGAAAAAGTAAAGCCAGTAAAACAATACCAGTTATAATTCCATCAAAAAAAAATAAATGCCTTAAAATACAGATAAAAAAGTGAAAGTCTTAATGTACAGAAAACTATAAGATGTTATTGGAAAAATATTCTCTCCTCTTTATTTCATTCTTGAAATAGAAGTTTCAAAGAGACTAAAATATATTTTATGCTAAATAATTGAAAGAATATTACTAAAATGCGAATACTATTTTAAGCATGATACGGATTTACACAACCCACATCAAAATAGAAATAGTATTCATATAAATATGATGAACTATCATTGTTTTGGTATTTGATGTCCTTCTTTAAAATTAATTTTATTAAGACACCATGATTTACAATTATTTTCATAATACAGTTGCTTCAAGCATACAATGTACTAACACCAGCATGATTTTTTTCTTCATCATTGCCTCCAATTCTCTCTCACACCCAAACCTGCTCCCATTCACAAATGAGTTGCATGGAAAATCTGTAGAAAGCTGAGAGTTGGGACCAGGATAAACATAGTTATCAAAAATAACAAAGTAATAAAATGAGGTACAATTATATGATTTTTGTGACAAAATTATAAAAACATAAAATAAAGATAAAAATACGCTTAGGAAACCACATCCCATAAATGCAGCTGCTCTATGTTGCATTCTGCACACTTTATAGACTCTGTTCTCAAGAGAGATGTAAAATAAGCATGAAAATTATGGGTACACTGGTCCATGAAACTGAGAGCTGGCAATCTCAGAAGAGCAGGTCAGTCCCCACCCTTCCAAAGCCTCTCCAGCTGAACCAATCACCCACAATCACCACTTCACCCGTTGCTCTGCTTCACCACTCCTCTCTTCAGGTATTTGGTATTTTGGTATTTTGGCTGACATCACTGTGGCTGTTTTGGAGTGAGTGCAGCACCTTTTGCCCACCTTCTCAAATTTTCAGAAGTTTTGGCATCCTAAAACACATTCCACAAAGCCACAGTATTAGCAGTAGTGCTTATAATTCCTGGAAAACTCCATTTTTTAAAATGCTGCCATCCCCACAGGAACATGCCAATTTAGACCCTAACGTGCATTTGAAGCACTTAATATTCAGAAACAAAAGAAGTAACAAAATAGTCAACTAACAAGAGCTTAATAAACTTTCTGACAATGACATAATGACATCATTGTGAAATAAAATAATTTTCCAAAATTTTTCTTGTTGTTGTACTCTTTTTCCTCTTTCTTTTTAATTTTGTTTTCTTTTTTCTTTTGTTTTTTTTTTGGGGGGGGGGTCACATTTGGCAGTGCTCTGGGGTTACTCCTGGCTCTGTGCTCAGAAATCTTTCCTGGCAGGCATGGATGGGAGGGAAGGGGTGGACCGTATAGGATGCTGGGATTCAAACCACCATCTGTCCTGGTTTGGCTATATGCAAAGCAGCCCTGCAGCTGTGCTATCTCTCCAGTCCCTCTTTTTTTCTATTTTAATAATGTCACCGCTATTTACCTGGAAACAAATGTATTATGATCAACTATGCCAACTATCTAATATATGGTGTTTAAATAAAGTAATGTGTATATATAGCTAAAATGACTAGAAAAGAATAAAGATCTAAACAATAATAATTATTGAATAGTCTGGTATTATGTCTGGTAAATTTAGCTAATCACCAAGTAACCCTCTCTGAATTTATTTTTTATTTGTTTTCTAAGGTTAGACATTTTCTTGGTCTTCAAGTTTTTCTATTTAATTCTTATTTATATATACATTACTTTATTTAAACACCATATAGCAGTTGCCTATTTTAAAAGCAATTTTAGGGTGCCTGTGGCAACTCCTGGTAGTTTTTGCCTTGGGGTTACTCAGGTTTAGCCTGGGGGCCCTCCACATGACAGGCATGTGCTCCTTTTAAGCTATTTCGGGGTCTAATTCTAGTGCTGAACAAGAGAAAATGCGGACTTACCACTAAATTTTATGACATAGAAGATAAAGTAAAAATAACAAAGCTGATATAATAGGAATAAAAAAGTATGACACCTGCTGAAAATAGAACCTGATAAATCAAGACAACTCTAAACATATTCTATATGGATATACATGCATTACAAGTTTTCTAATATTTCTTAGTGGAGACAAGTGATCAGGCTTCATGAAATCCTTTATTAAATGCTTCTATAAATTTGGATCCACATTACTTTTAGTTTAGTGTAACAAGTATTAATAGTTTCCAGTACCCTTGAATGAATATTGGGCATAATTTGTGTCTTGCTAGTGTCATTGAGGTTAAATGGGACACTAATTGTAACACTAAAGACATTCTTTGGCAGATAACATAAGCAGGAACAATGTTATTATTAGTTCATGCAATTTTAGGAACTCTAGTAATCTGCCACTGTCCTAATTTTTCTATCTTTTATGTAAATACTAATATACCACTTGAATTTTCTTCTCTCCTTGTAAGGTTATGATTAATGTGTGTATTAACCATTTGCCTTGCGACAACAAACTTAAAATTAAAAAACACTTTTTTATGTCTCTCCCTTCCTTTCCTTCACACTTACCCTTCCCGTTCCCTTCCTCTTCACCCCTCCCTCCCAAACCTCCCTTTCCTTAACTTTGTTTCCTTCCCTCTCCCCTTTCTTCTCTTTATTTCTCTTCCCTTCCATCCTCCCATCTTTTATCTTCCTTTTCCTTTTCGTTTCCTTTCCCTTTCCCTCTCTTTTCTTTCCTTTCATTACCTTCATTTCCCCCTTTCTGACCCATTTCTTTCTTTTGTTTATTTTTTTGTTTTTGTTCTTGGGTTTTGTTTGCTTGTTTGTTTGTTTGTTTGTTTGTTCTGGACCACACCCGTTGACGCTCAGGGATTTCCTGGCTATGCGTTCAGAAATCGCTCCTGGCTTGGGGGACCATATGGGACACCAGGATATCAAACGGAAGAACGTCCTAGGCTAGCTGGGCAAGGCAGACGCCTTGCATCACTGCTCCGGCCCCGTGGCTCCTTTCTTCACTTTTCGTGCCTCCCCCACTCTTCCCTCTCCTTTCTTTCCTCTCCTTTTTATTGTTTTGTTGTTGTTGCTGAGATGGTTCCAAGCTGTACACACTTGATTAAGATGCATGCACTATTAGTTGCTATCTTGCTAGTGATCTCACCCTTCAGTTGTGCTGTTCATACATACTTGGCTGCCAACACCCTCTGCCACACACATTTTGTGTGCTAGGTATCTCAAACCATCACATTTTTTGTGTGTTAGGTATCCCAAACAACAGAACCACAAGGCATGTGAGAAGTGCCAGGAATCAAGCCATGCCTAGCCTCTGCACTTTATTCCTTTTTTATAATTTGTATATATACTCTGTCATACCTTTAGATACCATCTTAGGTTCTTTGTGATTTGATCCAAACCACATTTTCAAATGAATTTACTAAGACTGTTATTCTGTGTCTACATTGAAGCCCCATCTTTCCTAAGAAATTTATAAATTTTCTAAGTTTGATCGCATTCCCTTTCATATGACTTAGAAAGATATAATTTTTAATTTTAGAAGATAGAGTTTAACTGTAGCCTAATATGTAACATCTTTATTATGGCAGTCTGAAAACATGACTTCCTCCTTTTAATAATAGAGCAGTATGTATTTATGGATGAGAAGGTAAATGCATATCTAACAGTAATCACTGGGCATGGGTAAAGTATGTGTGAATCTTCAGAATAAGATGACAAAAATTATGAAGACAGGCATTGGTGTCTTGACACTCCAATGAATTTAAACAACAAGTGATACTGTTTACTGCAATATTTATTTATTCATTTCTTGATTGATTTTTTTGGTTTTTGGGTCACATCAGGCTGCGCTCAGGTGTTATTCCCTGCTTTAGGCTCAGAAATCGCTCCTGGGAGGCTCGGGGAACCATATGGGATGCCTGAATTCAAACCGCCGTCCTTCTGCATGCAAGGCAAACACTCTGCCTCCATGCTATCTCTCCGGCCCAACTGCAATATTTAAGGATTTGAAATAGAATTCTAGCTCCAATTCCATTAAAATTTCAAGCCAATTATTATTTAGTTAGCTATATAAATGGAGATACAGCATCTAGCTCACAGGGTCAAGAATATTAAATAAGTTAACTACTATAAGATATATTCAAAAGCATAAGAATTTGACATTAAAATTCAACAAATTTTTAATTATGATCATTCACTATTTTGTGAACTTATTTTCCATGTACCCCAAAACAAGACTAGGTCTTGAATGTAAATTTTATAGATCTATGTTTCTTGATAAATAAATGTTTACATTTCTGTGGCAGAAATAATAGAGACTTTGAAGAGATAATTTGAAGAGATAATTTGAAATATCAGAAAATGTTTTTTGGAACTTCTTTGTTTTAAATGTTAGATCAATTGGGATAGATTCTAGTTTATTCTCTTTTACCATTATTTTCCCTACCACACTGAGATCTTGTTAACTGGTCTAGTTCAAACCAATTAAATGCAATTAATAAATAAAATTTTGCATTGTATAATTCTGGCTTGTGACAGAGTTGTACAGAGTCAAGCAGACCAGTAAATCTGTCAGACTCCCAGAATCAGTTGGAACCCCAATTAAGTAATCTTTGAAATCAAGTTAAATGTTTTCTTCTATGAGTCACTGCTAAAACACAAAGAGCATACCAAAGAGCATCTTGATTTGGTATTATTTGCTGAAAAATTTTCTGATCTAGTACAAATGCATCATTTAGGCCATATTTAATGTATGTATACATGAGTTAAGTAATATATCCCCTATAATGTAACAGGAAATTTAGTTAATTAATTTGAAACTTGAGTAAAGCAATGAAATAAAGTAAAGTCTTATTTCTACAACAGTCAAACATGTAAATTGGCATTTAAGAAAGGTCAATCAGAGATATTTTCAAAACATTTAATGAGGTACTTAGTGACACCTCTTTTGTGGTTTCAATTTCTAATTGAATTGAAGGGTTTGGCAATAGCTGGGTGAATCATTTTCAACAAAACAACTAGGAATCAATTGAATTAAGAATGAAGAATGAGAAAGAGAGCCATCCTGGGGGAGAAGAATTGGAGAAAGAAACTGATATATCTGAGTGATTATACTTCCTGTTTTGTTTTTTTTTTTTTAGGAGAATTCCAGTTTGTACCTGCATTTAGGTATCTTATCTACTGCACCCCTTTTCACTCTAAAAATATCCCAATTTATGTAATAAATTATGTATCTACTGGAGTTAAAACGGAAATGCTCAATTTCACTCTAATCAGCCAGGAAAAACATAGTGCAGACTAAAATCTGCCACTGGCTGCTAAAATTCCAATTTGTCTAATAGGGATTTAGAAGGAAAAGCAAGAGACTGCATGCTGAAAAATGTAAGAATATTCAGCTGGTTACTTACATAATAAAGATGACACATCAGGGCTACAAGATAATCATGTGTATTAGTACCTCATGCAAATTTGGTTCTCCTGAGAATTGATAATCCCTTCACCCAGAATCTCCTTCTGTTCACCTTGTGGCACAGGTGTTAACTTATTTCAAAGTAGTTGAACAGAACAGAGCACAGGCATACTTATGAAATGGAGATTTTATTCAAGGAGGAGATCTAGAAAGGGAAACTGGTAAAGAGATGAGTTTAATCTAAATGGAACTTGTTGCCTTGGAAACAATCCTTTGCTCCTAAATAGGCAGAGTCCACTAATTCAATCCTCCTCAAGTCTTGGCATAGTCACCCCGATCACCCAAAGGTTGCATGTCACTTTGATATCACATAAACTAACAATGAATGTCCAAGAATCTTAATATGAATTGAGGCCTCCTTCAAGTCACTGAATTATCCCAAATTTTCGAGGTCAAGTGTTAAGACTTTTATGCAACAATTTACTGGGCCATCTAACCACTAGAGTAAGGCAAGAAAAAGAAATAGAAGTTGTGATGATTGAAAATAACAGGTAAAAGGATTCATTCTGACATAAAAATTGACCAAGTAAGAGTCATAATTTATATGCATGTATATAAAAGACATACACAAAGGAGAGTTTAACATGCTTGCTAGATATAAGATCAATTTTTAAAAGGAAGTTGCATAGGACTGGGAATATAGTTTAATGTACTTATGAGTTTAATGCACATTATGAGACTTTGGGCTTGATGTTTGGACTTACGAAACAAACAAAACCATCACACACAAAGAAAACAAATAAAGATAACAAAATTCCTGAAACAGCAACAAAAAATAGAAGTGAATCGCAACAATAGCAACCAAAAACTGAACATTGGTAACTTAAAATAAAATGAATTAAAAGGCAAGAAACATAAGAATAAATTGAACAAAAGATATCAAATTGTTTTATACAAATACATAATTTTCTGAAAAACATTTTAAAATATCTTACTAATGGATAAATAACAGGGTTCTAGAAAACATGACCAGGTCTTCCATAGTAAATTTGTGAAAATTTTGATTTTGATTGATGCTTTACGAAGCTTGATAGATAGCATCTAATATGTATATGAGGGCTGGAGAGATCATATAGGAGTTAAAGCCCTTGCCTTGCATGTGTCCAACCTTGTGTTAGAACCTTAGCACCGCTTATTGTATTCTAAGCACTGGCAAAATGAACTTCTGAGCCAAGTGAGGAATAGACCTTGAGCACAATAAGGTGTGGCTAGACTGCTCCCCACAAACCAAATAATATAAAATAAATAAAACATAAAGTGTGTATAAAATAAAAGAGGAAAAAGAAATCCAGGAATAAGTCAAAAACAAAAGCCTTGGTATATTTGATCTAGTAGCAACAAAGATATATTATAAAACTTTATAGCTTACAATACGTATCCTTAATAAACGCCTCAACACAGGGAGAAAGGAGTAGAGACAGCTTTAGATACAGCCTGACCTAATCCAAGCGTACGTTGCAGACCTAGGAGAAAAAATAAACTATGCAATCAGTGAGATCAGGACAATTGGCAATCCCAGTGGAAACAAGCACTATTAGACTTATGCTTCACACTTAAACAATCTCTTTCAAGTTCATTAAAGTTGAAAACTAAATCTTTAAATGTTTCATAGGAAAATATAAGACAAAATCTTTTCTTCAGCAATGAATACATTTTTAAATAATGAATACAAAATACTAATTACAAATGATAAAGCCATCAATATAATCATATTAAATAAAACTTGTGTCTAAGAAAAAAGAGAAAAATGGTCAAAAGACATCTCATACAAGAAACCCTGATCTTCATAAGTATCTGAAGAAAATATCTGACCTATTTACTAACCAGAAAAATCCAAACTTAAACAATAATAAAATAGTATCTCACATCAATCAGGCTGGCAAAAATTGAATAAGTTAATTCTTCTGATTTGTTTTGATTTTGTCTTGAGACCATACCCAGAGTGGTAGAGTGGTCTTTGGTGAACCAGACAGGATTGAACTTGGGCATCTCACATCCAAAGCATGTATAACACACTTTAAGTCATCTGCCCAACATTAGTCTTGATGAGAATGCGAAGCCTTCTGAAAAACTTAAATAAGTACACTAACTTTAGAAAATTGACATTATTTTTTAAATTTAAGGAAGATATTTCCTTTCCCAGCATTTTATTCTTAGGCATATACCACACAGTACATGTTTATGAGTATAGCATAGAAAAATATTCTTATTGTATTTCTACAAATATCCAAATGGGCCTCTACCAAAGAATGGATCAATATGCATACTGGGCAGTAGGAAAGATAACTAAGTTTCAGTATATGCTTCAACATGATTGAGTCATAAAGTTGACACGAAAGAAAGGAAGTAAAGTGATGATGGAGGAAGTGATGGAAGAGTATAAGGTTTACAACGCACCCTTAGCGTGCAGTCTGAGTTTAATTCCTGGTTTTACATGGCCCCCTAATCTTTCCCTTCAGTTCAGATAATTCTGGTCATCTCTGGCCCTGAGTAACACATCAGGTTCTCACATTCAATCGACAACCTCATCAGCAGATAATCACCAGAAAAGACCTCTCCCCCATTTCTCCTGAACACTGTTTTGGAGACTTCCCCTCAAAAAACAAATTATGAAGAATTATAGAACATAATTTCCCTGAAAAGGAGGGTTCGTGCACTAATGTATATAATAAAGCACTTGTCTTGCTAGGTGGGACTGAGTTTAATCCCCAGCGCTTTAGATGGTGTCCCACCATGAATGATCCTGAGCATAAAGTCAGGAGTAAATTCTGAGCATTTCTGTGTGTCGCTCTCCAAACTAACTCAAACAATAAACTCCCTAAATGAACAGACAAAAGAATCTATATTTCTAAGTCACTTGCTTTTGAAATAATTTTAAATATCTAATGAAAAATATATGAGGGATTCTTAGCTGAATTAGTAATTTTCTATTTCTACAAATGGATTTGGGGAAGTTGGGTGTTCACATTAATTCTGTATACCTACACTGTTCATTAGGTATGCTTTTATAAATTCATACAATATCTAATAGATAAAAAATAAAATTTTAAAAGGATTCCAGCTGGTCACAGCCTCCCATCAACTGTTTCAGGCAGTCCAATTATTTCCTTATTTACAACTGGATTTATATTTTTAACTTTGGCTCATCCCTGAACAAATTTACTGAACATGCTCTAGTGATCAGATTAGCAGCTCTCTACAAAGTTTTAGCCAATCTCAGCCTCAACATATGCATAATACAATTTTAATGACCCAGAACAACATATTTAGTCATCTAATATAGGCAGTTTCCCCATTAGCAATTGCATTGGAAATCCCCCAGTATGTAATTTCTATTAGTGATTTTATTACGAAGTTCCCTCGCTGCCTGTGGGGGGCTATACCAGGAACCAGATTTGATGATTCCAACAAATGTTACTTCTTCCATGAAGCTTTTCCTATTGCCTGAAGGCAAAATTTTTGCTCTGCTCATCTCAACAGCATTTTCTAGTTTGCTAAATGGAGAGCCCTCGCATATACCTTCTAGACTGCCACAAGAAATAAAGGAGCTAGTGCATTTAGTGCTCACAGTAAGCATTCAACAAATATTAGCTATTCTTATTCTGGTGTTTGTATTTGTTTTTATGCTATTCTTCTGTGGCTGTCTTTATTGGAATGCATGGCATAATGCAACATGCATCAGCTAATTGTGTGCAACTCTAGTACTTCTGTCATTGGAAGTGGGAAGCGAATCTTCTCTTCGATGTGCCCACACTATATTTGAAAGTTCTTGATATATAGTAGGTACTCAATTTAGCTTTTCTTGAATGTTATGAAAATGGAATTGTTTTTAAAGTGTTCAGTTGTTTTCACTATTTATATCAAAATATAAATTTGTTTTATTATTGCAATGTTAGAAAAATACATGAGTTTTAGGTATATGAGTATAAGGTTTACAACGCACCCTTAGCGTGCAGTCTGAGTTTAATTCTTGGTTTCACATGGCCCCCTAATCTTTCCCTTCAGTTCAGATAATTCTGGTCATCTCTGGCCCTGAGTAACACATCAGGTTCTCACATTCAATCGACAACCTCATCAGCAGCATTAAAATCAAGATCAAATTCTGTTAAAATTTAGGATTTTAAAAATCCATTTAAGTTACTGGTCCCTGATCCTTTCCTTTCCCTGTGCTGGGGAATGAATCCAGATTCTTTTATCCAATGTTCTACCGCTAAGCTGTATTCTCAGCCCTTCTGTGCCTGGAAAAACCCCAATATTTGTATCTAAACTTTATGCTAGACAACTTCAGTTGTATTTATACCTGTCTCTTACTAACTATATCAAAGATTTAGTGAAGTGATGGCAGGACTCTCATAAACATTCTTGTAAAAAAAGGAAGGTCTACCCTTGATTGGGCAATTGCTATTCTGATAAACATTTTTTTTTAATTTTATACCATCTCTCTTGGACAGAAAATGTACAATACAACTACAAAAAATCTTTTTTTCTCAAATCAAATTGCTTTCTTAGAGAGAAGGTAGAGCACTCAGTACTATTGGTCATGAGGCTATAATTTGTTTTTTCATGGAGCTAAAATTTGTCTGGATATAGTCCAATGAACACTTAGACTTTAGATCTAATTCTGTTGTAAATTTTGCTCTCCCATATAAATCAATCTGGGTAAAACATTAGAGTGTATATTATGCATAATACAATGAATATCAGAACCAGATAATGGAGATTTAAAAAGATATTTGGTTTATTTCTTTATAATTTTGCATTCTGATCTTGCTATGTAGTGTATATGTGTGCTAAAATTGTTTAGAATACTCTGAAAGACAAAATAGTCTCAAGTATGTAATATATACCAATATGAAACTTTATTGGGAATTTTATTAGTTTAATTAATGCACATATGAAATATATTTGGTTAGAGGGTTTATAAAGATATAATTATGTGGTTACATGCTCTTGGGAATAATTATATTAATAAAATATAATATACTAAATCAGTGAATCTAGGAGAATATATTTTTAGATTGGTAGCTACTTTAAGTCTGTATAAAGTTGAAAAACAGGAGGTTATAAGAATATATTAGACTTGTGGGTGTGAAAAAAGAATATATTAGACTCATAGTGATGGCAATATCTAAGGACAACAAATCACAGTAAGTCTAAATGAGGCAGAGATTTTGAGTAACTGGATTCACTATCAGTCTTGGAACCCAGATACTGAGTCCTTTTATGACTTTTATTCTAGAATGAACGAAGTTGTGCAAAGGAAGAAAGAGTTCCTTAGAGTTGAGCGAAACAGAGATAATCATTTGTCTATTGGAGAAGGACGTAATAGTTAAGAAACAGATAGTAATCTCTAAATTTTTTTAATTTTTATTGTGGCCAACGTAAATTACAAATTTTTCACAGTGATATCTAAGGTACATAGTCACAATATCTATATAATCTCTAAATTGTGTGATTTGTGTTTTGTTTTTGTTTTGGGGGCACCCGGTGGTGCGCAGGAGATACCCCTGGCTCTGCTCTCAGAAATCGCTCCTGGCAGGCTTGGGGGAACATAAGTTATGCCAGGGATTGAACCCTGGTCCATCTAGGGTCATCTGTGTGCAAGGCGCAAATGCCCTACCGCTGTGCTATTGCAAGGCCCCTAATCTGTGTATTGTGAATTGTGTAATCTGTGAATTGTAAATCTTTGTAAATGTGAAATTGGGTGGGAATTGGTTTGGTGGAAAATTAATGAGTGGTACAAAGTTTTCACTATCAAGAACTGCTATGAAAGAAAAAAAAATAAAATAGAACTGCTATGCTCTTACCACTCATTTGTACCCTAAACATGGGTCAGGAATCAAGGTTCAAAAATCTGTATATCTTCTTGTAATGTCATATTAGTAAAAGGGAAAGACATTATAAAAATTTCAGAGAAGGGACCTGGAGCGGTGGCACAGCCGTCTTGCACGCGTCTGACCTAGGATGGACCTTGGTTTGATTCCCTGGAGTCCCATATGGTCCCCCAAGCCATGAGCTATTTCTGAGCACATAGCCAGGAGTAACCCCTGAGCATCACCAGGTATGGTTCCCAAACAAAAATATAACTAACAAACAAAAGTTTCAGAGAAGGGAGCATACTAGAAAGCCAGATAACATTTTCTTTCAGTCTAAGCCCTGCCATGTATAGGAATTGATATTTGGGCAAATTAGTCAGATTTTTCTTTTTTCTTTTTTTTTGGGGGGAAGGGGGATCTCCTAGCTCTTAGCTCAAAGATCTTTGCTAGAAGTACCCAGAAGACATAAAGTGTGCCAGGCATTAAATCCATGTTAGTTGCATGCAAAACAAATGCCCTATCCAATATACTATCACTCAGTCCCTAAGTTTTTTTATATCTCCTACTTAAATAATAATATGAGATTAAAACAGATTCTTAAGTATGCTTTGGATTTTTTTTTAATTGGAGAAAGCAATTACATATATCAAGTGCCTGGTTAATTGCATTTGTTTCAAACTCTCCTTTCCTAATACTATTAACTGAATGTAGCTATTGTCAGTCAGTTCCTGTGACAGAATCTGGGAAGAAGGTGAGAAATAAATTAGATTTCATTTTTTTTTCTTTGGATTCTGGGCCACACCCGGCGGTGCTCAGGGGTTACTCCTGGCTATCTGCTCAGAAATAGGTCCTGGAAGGCACTGGGGGATTCGAACCCACCACCTTAGGTCCTGGGTAGGCTGCTTGCAAGGCAAACGCTGCTGTGCTATCTCTCCAGCCCAAGATTTCATTTTTTCTTCAAAGAAATTAATTAATTAGTTAAGAATCAGGTAAACAAGTGTGGTACTGAAGGAGTGGTGAAACTGATATATGTCGGGGCTGGCGAGGTGGCTCTAGAGGTAAGGTGTCTGTCTTGCAAGCGCTAGCCAAGGAAGGACCACGGTTCGACCCTCTGGCATCCCATATGGTCCCCCCAAGCCAGGGACAATTTCTGAGCGCTTAGCCAGGAGTAACCCCTGAGCATCAAACGGGTGTGGCCCCCCAAAAAACAAAAAACAAACAAACAAAAAAAGAGAATGATATATGTCTTCATGTGTCTTCCTTTTCTTTATTACATATAGGAATTTCATTTTTTTATCTCCCAGAAATTTGCAGGATCCTATAGGTTACTCACAGTAATGCTTTTTCCAGAAACAATGATGGTTCAGTGCTTTGGCTAGTGGTACATTGTTAGGATCTGATTATGGTCATCTAGGCAGTGCTGGTGGTGCCATGTGGTTCTGGGGATATAGCCTGCTACCTCACACAAACTAAAGATGTCATCTATCACTTGAGTTATCTCCCCTTGTCAAGAATTTCAATTTTTTTTTAAATAAGGCTTTTGCCTTGCACGCACTGACCTAGGATGGACCATGGTTCAATCCCTTGCGTCCTACGTGGTCCCCCAAACCAGAAGCTATTTCTTTTTCCTTTTTTCTTTTTTAAATAATTTTTATTGTTACCAAAGTGAATTATGAATGTTTCACGGTAATATTTAAGGTACATGGTGACAATGATTCAGGGCCATACCTAACCACCAGTGTTGTCCTCCCTCCAGCCCTGTGACGAGCAGGCTAGGAGCAATTTCTGAGCGTATATCCAGGAGTAACCCCTGAGTGTCACTGAGTGTGGCCCAAAAACAAACTCCCCAAAAAAACTCCCAAAACAAAAAAAAATGTTAAGTAAGTTTTTGTTGAGAATAATATTGGCTTTTAGAGACTTTTCAGATATAAGACATTATAATCTATATATAATATTAAACAATACACAAGAAAATGGAATATAGTTAATATGCAAAATATAATACATATATTATTTTCATATGTAATTTATAACATAAAATTTGTGTACAGTACATTATCACCACAGAAAGTCTAGTGTCTACATAACCACACAAATTGACCCTCTTCTATTTGTTCTTATTCTCTACTTGACTTATTTCTCTTAGCTTAATACTTTTATTTTATCTTCTTTTGTGTGTGAGTGTGAGAGGGTTTACAACCAGCTGTGTTCAGGGGTTACTTTTGGCTCTGCACTCAGAAATTGACCCTGGCGGGCTCCTGGGACCATATGAAATGCTGGGAATTGAACCGGTGTCTATCCAGGATTTGTTGCATGCAAGGCAAATGCCCTATTGCTGTGCTATCTCGCAGCCCCCATCACTTAGCTTAATACCTCTAAGTATTAAGTGTTAAGTATTAAGATGTCATAAATGGCAGAATTTCATTGTCTTTTAAAAACCTAATAGTAATAAAATAAAACAAAATAAAATATATTGATATAAAAATTATAGTAATCCATTATGTATATACACAAATATGTATATAACACATCTTCATTGATTCATCTCTTGATGGCTCTCATTGCACATACAATGACTTTATACAATGCTCATGTTGATACAAGGCTGCATTGAACATAGTGATGCCCATATATTTTCAAATTAGTATCATTTATTTCTCAGATAAATAATTAAGTAAAATAGGTGGGTTATATAATATGTAATGCGAATAATTATTGGGACCATTGTTCTTTAGCTAAAATAAAAATTTATGGGTTTTTTTTTTTTCAATTAAGCTGTAGCCTATCACTGGTAAAAAGAAACTCTGTGTAACAACTAGGACGCTTCCTGGAAGTAAAGCATTTCCTTTATTGTCCCACTGTTTTTTTTTTTTTTTTTAACATCTTTATTTTAACACTACGGTTACAAGGTTGTTCATACTACAGTTTTTTTCACAGATAAAGTTGTTCATGATTGAGTTACAGTCATTTAATGAATAACAATCTTCACCAGTGCACATTTTCCACCAACAATATCAACAGTTTCCCTCTCATCCTCCCTGATGCCTTCTTCCTTCCCAACCACCCTCTCCCATTTGCTTCTGGGGCAGGCATTTTACTTTACTCTCTCATTTTCTCTTTCTTTTTTTTTGACATTGTGGTTTGCACTACTGCTTATGAAGGGGTGTCATGAATGCTCCTTTCATATTAGACCCTTCTCTAAATGCATGTTTTGCTCTTTGTGGCAAGCTTCCTATGATGAACTGGTCTTTCTTATCCTCAACTCTCATTGTCTCTGGATGTCATCCCACGCTTTTTATTTTCTTATATTACACAGATGAGTGAGATTATTCTATGTTTAACCCTCTTTTTCCCTCTGACTCATTTCACTCAAAATAATACTCTTTATGTCTATTCATGTATAAGCAAATTTCATCACTTCATTTTCCTAACAGTTGCATAATATTTCATTGTGTAGATATACCACATTTCTTTAGCCACTCAGCTGTTGTTGGACACTTGGGTTGCTTCCAGATTCTGGCTATTGTAAATAGTGCTGCAATGAACTTGTGAGTGCAGAGGTCATTTTGTGGGCCTAGGTTAGATCCCTAGGAGAGATATTGTTGGATCATAAGGAAGCTCAGTTTTCAGGGGTTTTGTTTTCTTTTTTAGGAATGTCCATATTGATTTCCAGAAAGGCTGAACTAGATGGTATCCTAGTGAATGAGAATCCCTTTCTCCCCACATCCATGCCAGCACTGGTTATCATTCTATGTGGTGTTACACTATTTTGGAGCATATTACCATATTTTCTGGTGTATAAGACGACTTTTGAAACAAACAAAAAAAAAGTCAACCGAAAATTGGGGGTCGTCTTATACACCGAGTATATCCTGAAAAAATGTTTCAATATGCCGCTAAACAAAAATTGTCTGAATATTGCCACAAAACTAATTTTCCAAATCGATCCTGCACCAATCACTGCAAGGCTGCTTGGACCGCCTCTCTAACTCAGCCAATCCAAGCAGGCTTTTTATGCATGCAATTTAAACAAGGTTCTGTACAGAATCTACACTGTAAAAAGCCTGCTCAGATTGGCCAGAGTCAGAGAGGAAGTCTATTACAGTATAACCTTTGAACCTTTGCTTTTGTGATTGGCTCACTGTGGTACATACAGTTGCAGCACAGGAATGTCCTGTCTGATACAGCAAATATAGGCCTAAACCTATGTTTTAACTTCAAAATTAGGGAGTCGTCTTTTACGCTCGGTCATCTTATACGCTGGAAAATATGGTAGTTGCCAACTTTGACCAGAGGTAGGAGTCATTGTGGGCAATAATAATGCAGTGGACCAAGCGGACTGACACTTAATTTAGATGTGGTCATGAGACCAAACTCTCCTTTTGTTTTTGGGAGGAGGGGCATCCAGTGATACTCAGGGCTTACTCCTGGCTCTACACTCATGGTATGCCCAGAGTCATATGGAATATGGAAAATCAAACCCAATTGGTCACATGCAAGGCAATTTCCCTACTAGTTAGTTGTGCTATCACTCTGTTCCCATTCCTACTGGATTTTAACCTTTAACTTTTATTTATATAAGAAAAAAAAAGACACCTGATATTTCTATTCATCATTTTATTTATTGAATCCCATGCTAAGTCTCTTTTAGAAAATGTAAAAAAAAAAACCCTTGGAAACATGAAAAAATACACAACTAAAATGGGGGGAGGACGGCTGTAAGTATGTGCATTTATACACAGGACAAAGATAATACAATGCATATGTACCTAGAGACAATGAGATTGTTTTCAAACTCACTCACTATAGCAGAAAGGCAGGAAAAAAACCCTTGATAATCCATTTTTCATGTATAAGTTTGTCAAAAATTAAAAATTACTACAGCAAACTCAGCTGACAAGACTCTAGGGAAACAAATAACCGTGTGTACTACTGATAAAAGTATAAATTGGCACAAATCCTTTGGAGAAAATTTGGCAATGTCTTTCAAAATTACAAATTGAAGCTCTGGAAGTTTTTGCAATAGATACACTTGGGTATCTATGAAACGACATAATCAAAGTTATTAATTTTTTTTGTAAAAATCAACTTTACTGAGACAAAATTAGCCTGTAGTAAGAGGCAAACATTTTAAGGGCCCATTTCATGAAATTGATGGCAAATAGTATTATATATCTTGTTAATCATATATTTAAATTATTGAGGCAATATTGATTTATAAAAATATATAAGCACATGTATTTTAGGAATACACATTTTCCACTACATGATTACCAAAGTGCCAATATTCCTCCTTCATATTTATTGAACACTTCCCTTATATTCATCCATACACTTTGGTAAACTCATTTCAGTCACCAGAGTCCAAGAATTTTCCCCTTTAACTCCTTGTTTTAAAACATATTTTTATTTAATCCATTGTTCTTTTGAGTATTTCATGACTTGCCTCCTAATAATGGAATTATTGCAATAGAAAAAAATGAGGGCCATAGGAGGAACCTGCAACCTTTTAATGGGGAGAACAGAAAAAGCTTCTCTAAAGAGATGATGATTTAGCAGGTCAGGGAGGATGAACACAGGGCCTGCACCTGACATGAGCTTCCTACATTAGGAGTTTGCCTCTGTGTCTATTTATAGATGTGTTTGGCATTACCTAGACAAGCTTATTAGAAGGTGGGTTTGAGAGCTCTTACATAAATTGATCTGCCATTTTCCAAATAAGAGAGGGCTGGAGATTTTTATTGAGAGACTGAAGCAGATGGACCGGTACTTTTTAATTTACTCAGTGTGTGCATGTGAGGGGGGAGTGTGGGGAGAAGAATGGAGGGAGGTAAGAAAGGAGGCAGGGAAAGAAAATGCTTTAGAAATGCTATAAAATCCTTTCTCTTCTTGTTTCGCCATTTATTTCTTGACCCATTTCCCACATTTTGAAAAAAACCTAGTTTGTGTTTATTGGATCAGGTGCTGTATTGATATAGGAAAGCAATTTTAATCTCTAGAGGCAGAAACAAGAAGCACTGATAAGTCCATAGGAAAGAAGTTCTGTCTTCACATCACTCCCAGGTCAAAATGGCTAAGATTACTTGAAATCAACGGGTATGTGGGATTTGAAATGAGAGGGGGCTCTGTGGCTTACTTTAGGATTTGAAAGAGGAGTGCCAGAGTCCAGCTAAACTAGTCCACAGATACTCTAGAGTGGCATGGGAGCTCCAAAATGATTTTTGTGTGACCAGGAGTGAGTCAGAAGTAACACAAAAAGAAATGCACTCAGTCCAAGGAAAAAGAGAGGAGTATAAAAAGTGACTTAGAGGTGACCATGGAACATATTTCTATACGAACATGTAGCAGAATTACACACTAATCACTAATTTGAAGTGTTTCTCATTAATATGGTGAAAGCACTTTAATTCAGTTACATAAAAGTAATGAAAATGACTATATTTACAGAATCAATGTGAAGATAGAGGGTTAGATCTACAGCATTTTCATTCACCCACTCACTTATTCATTTATTCAACAATAATGTATTGAGTGCTTATGAAGTGGCTGAAACTGCTCTCAGCATTTATGATATGGCAGTGTACAAAGTTAATAATTTTTTTCCTGGTATAGATTGCATATTACTTAGGGAGACAGAAAATATTTGAAAAACACATTAATTGTATTAATGTCTGGTAATAGTAAGGACTGGGTAAGTAGAAATGTAAAATAGGATAAGAACTAAACCACCTTAAATAAATTCATATATTAATGATGATCAATTAGAACTCTGTTCTTATTATAAATCTGCCATGTATTGATCTTGTAACTGGTGAGAGTACACAATCATTGATCACTCCCATGGTGGAAGATGCTAGAAACAACTGAAGTAAGTAAATTGTCTAATACAGCTTCCAAAGTTCAAGGCCAAAGTTGAAACTGATTGCCTGATTTTGGCAAACTTCCAGTATTGGGTTGAAGCTGAACATTAGGCAATTCACATATTATCTTTTTATAATGCCACTGGCTAAAGATGGTGTTTAGTCTTATACGAGAGCAATGATTTTCAGAGATTCTAGCCAACTGTGCAAAATTTCACCAAGATTCAACCTCTCTCTCTCTCTCTCTCTCTCTCTCTCTCACACACACACACACACACACACACACACACACACACACACTGCAATTTGGAGTTGAGAGTGGACTGGAGGAAGTTATACATATTTTTCAGTGAGAGTTATAGATTATTCTTCAACAGCCTCTATTGATTACATTCAGCTGTAATTAATATTCAGAATAGGGAAGAGACAGGCTTTTTTAGTCCTAAACCAGAGGATTATATTGGGAGAACCTTGAAGAATCAGCCTATCCAATTATCTCCATTAATTTATGTATTTCCTCAATAAGATACATGACTTGGCAATTCCTTACCTATTTTTTCCATCTACCTCTCTCTCTTTTTCAATAAAGATGTTCTAATCAGACTGCAAAAATGTCTGTGCTCAAAAAGTTCTTTCTTTTCTAGAGGTGAGCAAAGGGTAATAACCAGCTACCAGGGGTGAGTAGCCCTGGACTGTCAAAAAGAAAAATCTAAGGGTCTCTGTCCAAATTCTGGTGTACTTCATGATAATGGCAGAAGAAAATTGGAGAAGATTTTATCATAGTGGGGTCTATGGACCTCAATTTCATGGCCTTTCTCAATACAGATATTAACAATTTGACAAAGTTATTGGCCAATTGACTCAACAATAAGCATTAATAAAAGAATTCAACCTGAACAATGTGCTGCTTTATAACTCAAACATGTAGGCTCACTTGTATGAGTTTGCTGGCTTATTTAATATCCTCTTTAAGATGAAAAATGATGCCAGCACAGTGTTAATAACATCTTTTGACACTGAGAAAGTGTTCCTGTAGATTGAATGGCAGTTTCTCCTTCCTCAGACAGAGATTTAAAAACTTTATCTTGAATGTCTTACATTGGAGAAGGCCTCATGAAAATGTTAGCAGCAGAATTCATGTGGAAGGAACAGTGCATGGTCCAGGATTTTGGCTTTGTGGCGTATTGGTGAAAGTTGTCCTTTTTCAGTAATCCTTTACTAGCTACCATCAAGTTAGTGCAAACGGAACATAAAGCTAACTTCTATTTCAATTTACAGATCAACTATTGTGATATTCCTTATCAGATGGCATATTTTTATATTTCTCATTATTCTATAACTTATTACTCCTTTGAGTCTAAAAATCTTATTACTGGGAAAATGATAGATTTGTGGGTACATTCTGGGCATGCACGTATTCAGTGTTACCTTAGAGATAGATCTTGAAAGTGATAGGGGAAATGCTATATAAATGCATCAGAAATGGGGAAAGCACAAATTGATCTTTATTGGGACTTAAATTTCTTGCCTCTAAACTGTGGTAATGTCTAAAATTTATCTTCCATTCCTGATATCTCAAAAATATGTGCATATATTGCCCACTTTTAGGAACTGATTGTTAAAAGTCTTTCTATTCATAATTATTTTATTTCTCCTTTTTTTGTATAATATAGTCTAAGTTGGGTAAGGTATAAAGCAGAAATAAATTGGGATTAAGACTCAAGTAGCAAACTATAGTTTTTGTCAATGAAAACTTTGTTCTTGATTAAGCATTCAACTTCTTTAAATCTTCATTTACAACTTTTTAAATGGGAATATAAGATAACACTAAATTTGTGTGTGTTTCTAGGGATTGAATAAAAATACGGTGCTCCATCACTCTTTTGGAACTATAACCTCTATGATTTATATAATCTATAAGTTTAGATTTTACAAACATGTTTCTCAACATTTTCTCAACTATGGTGCACTTCTGACATTTTTCCTTCCTGTGACCTTCCTGTTTTCTTACTGATTAGCCCTCTAATTTGATTTTATAGTCTGACTATTCCCACTTATGCAATATTCATTTGCTATTCCCTTGGAATATCTTGGAGGCTTAGAAGGGTCATGTGGTTCTCAGGTGAGAAATGCTATTACAGTTCACAGAGAAGTTGCTATAGGTAACATTTAAAAAAATATCAATTGTTATTTTTACTTCTTCCTATAAAATCTAGTAGATTCTATTAAGTTAACATTTTGAAGTGGTTGATTTGATTTTCTTCTGAAGTGCCTACTGCTTGGTTTAGTGGTTAGGGGTTGTTCTGGGATCTAGGAATGGATTCCAGAGTTCCTGCGTACAAAATCCAATAAGTGATCTTTCTGATTAAAGGTCAGATTCCTTGAAATTATTAAAATTTTTGAGGATGGCTTACTGGGTAAATTAATGATTTTTACACTGATATCCATGGACTCGTAAAAGGTACAAAGAGGTATTCAGTTCCTAAAACTGAGAAACACTTGGTGTAGAGACAGCAAAAGAAGCAGAACTAAAATCTGGAAGTGGGAATTTGGTAAGAGATAAAGGTAGATGTGACGTTGAAAGTAAATGGCATATCTATTAAGGTATTGGAAGTAAGTAAAAATACATGTAAGTGAAGTAATTGAAGAAGTACTTACTAAAGAGAATATTTAGAAGGGCAGCAAGACCATAAATGGAATTGCAAAACCTAAACAACATTATTATCTCTAAGAAAGAATTTTTTCTAAGAAATAATAATTCAGAAAAGAGTGTGTAATCTTTAGCTAAGGAACACAATCACCCCCAGAGAACTGGAAGTCTATTGCAACTTTCCTCACTTCTTCTACTCCACTCTCCAATGGGGCTCTTTAATCATAGAATTTAGTCAGGTCAAAGAAGTCTGCTGATGTAGTTAGTGTTAGGATGCAAAAGAAATGATCCTGCACCCTTCTGGGTTCTTCAGAGATTGGGTAAATAATCACACAAGCATGAAAGAGACTGATAAGGGGAAAAGTAAGAAGAAATACATTTATCACATATATGGCTCTTGTTCTCATGAGACAGAGCCAGAAACACTCTAGTCTTTGGGCATCATCTTTATGTATCTCAGTTAGCATTAGAAAGCACATTAGAAAAAATGGTAAATAAGTTAAAAGGTGATCAGAAAGGGATCAGGAAATCAAAGGTGATAAGGATGTCCATTCTTTTTTCATCTCCATGGAATAGTTTTTCCCTTTGAAACTTTTATAAGAGAGATGCTTACAAGTAAATATCTCTTCCAAAAGTGAAATTTATATGGCCTATAAGACCTCTCCCACAAAATGTACTGCTTGTCAGGCATAGCTTAGGAAGTTGAATTTTGCTCCACTGCACTAGACAGTTCTGCCTTTTGTAGCTAGAGGCCAAGTTTCCAAAGCCAGTAGATTGATTAGGAGAATCAGAAGAAAAATGTCTGGCATGTAGAACAGAAGAAAAAGGATAATTTGTTTTAAACAGATAATGAAAATATTATCTCCATCTACATTGAAGACAGGCTTTACTTAATGTGATTCTATCCCATAAAGTCCCCTATGCTTTTCTCTTTCCTAACAATACCTTAGATAGTGCAATGCAGACATAAGAGGCTCAACAAATATGAGTTGATTTAGGTTACTTGGCTCTAAACTTAGTTAAAATTATAAAGAATTTTCTAACTTCTCAAAAGCCATCTTTTCTCCTATATATTTTGAGAAAAAAGAGAGGAACACACTCATAGATATGAATTTTTGACAAAACAAAAGATCAAACAGAAAAAGATGCTATATGTTAGTTATTGGCCATAATTAAAATGCTCTTCTATTTTCAATGACTTTTCAAATTTACCATATTAATATAAAATTTAAATTAGCTCTTCAGGTGCTTTTTGTTTTGTATGCTTGCTTTAAATTAACACCCACTTTATTGATGAAGAGAATGAGGCTTGAGAAGTTTAAAGCAATTTGCCCAAGGTCATATTGCTAGTAGATGATCTGTTTCCAATGTGATTCAACTCACTGCTCATTACTTTAAGAAGTATTTGATGCAAGAATCCCTTAAGGGAGGATGTTAGACTACTAATTTATTCATCTCCTACCTTTTAATTTTGTAAGTGAAAAATATGACAATGGACTTTTCTATTTTTTTAAATTGAATTTAAATGATATCATCAATCACCTAGCCAGATGATGTATGGTTTCAGGAAACAAAATTAAAGGATTTAAAGCAGTTAAGCATATATTTTATTTTTCATTTGAATTTTTAACAGAACCAGAATATAGTACATTTACCAACACCTGTTTGTTATTTTCAAAATACTATATTTAACTTGTTATTTGTAAAATTGAGTTGGATTTCATGTCAAGTTCAGACTATGCAGATAGATGAGTTAGAAATAAAATGTCAGATTTCTTGTTCACACATCTAATTTCTTTTTGACCAAGAGAATTCCACAAATCAAATGAAACTGCTAGGTAGAGAAAAGAGAAAAATCTAGCTGCATCCAGTGGATTTTCTTCATCTTATGTAGTTTTTATGGTATCTATTTTGCAATTACTACATGTTGGTACCAGGGATACCCATCTGTTAAGCCTTATTAAGAACTACAAATGAGCCTTAGAAAATATTACATTAAAATGAGATTTCCAAATAATAGATAAAAATATTATAAACTTTGTTATAATTTAAAACATATAAAATATCGGGGCCGGCGAGGTGGCGCTAGAGGTAAGGTAAGTGCCTTGCAAGCACTAACCAAGGAAAAAGAATCGCGACCACGAGTTCAATCCCCGGCGTCCCATATGGTCATCCCAAGCCAGGGGCAATTTCTGAGCACTTAGCCAGAAGTAACCCCTGAGTATCAAACGGGTGTGGCCCGAAAAACCAAAAGAAAAACAACAACAACCACACATAAAATAGCAAAAATAAGTATAAATAAGTAATATATGATTATATCCATTTTAATTATACTTATAGAATGATATGAAAATAAAGCAGAGAAAGTGGCTAGATGCTAAAGAACTAAAATCAACTTAAAAGATTATGTTTTATTTAATACTTATAACTCAAGAGTTGATACATCCATGGTCATTTTACAATAAAGATAAAAGGGCTAAGAAAGTATTTGTTGGGCCCGGAGAGATAGCACAGCGGTGTTTGCCTTGCAAGCAGCTGATCTAGGACCAAAGGTGGTTGGTTCAAATCCCAGTGTCCCATATGGTCCCCCGTGCCTGCCAGGAGCTCTTTCTGAGCAGACAACCAGGAGTAGACACAAAAACCAAAAAAAAAAAAAAAAAAAGAAAGAAAGAAAGTATTTGTTGTTTTACTCAATATCACACAATTAGATTCATCAGATTTGAACTAATTAGTCAATTAGAAAATTAGAATAACATAACCAGAATTCAAATTTATTTTATTTATAATTCAGTGTATTTTCAACCTGCTACTATGCTGTCTAGTATTTTCAAACTCCTGGTTAAGGATGGACTGAGAAGCTTGAGACTTCAATTTTATTTTTTGTTTACTTGGAAATTATCTCATATCCTTTAACATCAAATACAGAATATTTATATTTAATGTAATCTATTGACCATAACTATGAGAGCAAGAGTTATTCATATGTCCACATGTCTCCTCTCCTCTTAATTATAACCAAGTTTTTAAATAATTTTCTCAGCTTATTTGGGTTGTGGTGACTTAGTATCTCATAAAGTCATGCATCTGAAAGAGTATCACTTGATTTGGGAGCTTGAATGCCCATTAGATGTATATTTTACTCTCTTGTCAATTATTATATGGACATTAAATCCCCAAAGGCATCAATCACTAATCCAAAGTCACCTTTTATATAGGTCTTCTATTATGAGCAGTAATAACAGGAGCGTGCTATTATTTCACTTCACACCAGTTTATTTCAGAAACAACAATTTATAAAAAATAAATAACCCAAAGCACAGTCTATTGGAGAAACAAATCTCAAGGAAAAAATGTCCTATTGATATTTAGGTAGAGAGAGCAAATGAAATCCAAAAGGCAAAATCAAATTGACCTTAAATTTTGGATATATACAGTAATACCTGCAGTAGTTTGAGAAGTGAGAATACAGTATAACCAACAAATTATATCAAGTCAAGTTGTTTATGAATAAAGAGAAATGTATTTTCAAACATTACAGCTATAATTAATGAAGAAATCAAGCCAACCATGAGAATCAAATGAAAAGCTCTGTGATTAGAAAGCCATAGCAAAAAGGGATTCATAAACTATGATAATTATGGTTGTAAACCAAAATGCAAATGTGGCTATCCTTGACAAAGTAAAAATAATAACACAATTAGCAAAATCCAGTACATGAGATGCAGAGTGTTTGGAGTGAAATAAGGATACATGATACATGAATGTGCTTGATGTTTTCAATTTTCATGCTAGATATTCAACAGATTAAATTGAACATTGCTAAACAAACAAGGGGGACATGTATATTTTATGTGGTTGCAAAGTAATATCAAGAGTACTAAGAAGTGACAAAAATAAAAATGTAGGGAGCTACCTGACCAGACCAAATAAAGGATTCATGGCCTACCCACACAGTTAGAGGCTATATCCAAGGGTGCAAATTTAGTAAGCAGAAGGGTCAGGCCCAATGTTTGTAGCCAGTAGATGTAAAACTACCTGCCCTGCCAAAACCAACATATTATGGCCCACTTACACAGTGTATAGTGCCACTGTCAGAGCTGTGGATTCCTGAGTCAGTGGCTCCTTAAGGGGCTTTAAGATAATCTTTCACTCACATAAACTACCTTGAGAGATATCCCTGGCAGTGGATGAAGACGGACAGGGACATAGAAAAAGGATAACATCTTGAGACTGCAAAAGGAATCATGGTTAAACAGTTGCAAAAAACACACACACTTGTGGGTAAAGATATAATGCTGAAGGACTCAATCAGTAGAACCTCCTATATAATGTCTCTAAAATGGAGTTCAGAGTTAAAATGCATAGGATGTTCAAAGAACCTCAAAGAAACAATGCCTATAAAATATAAGAAAATATGAATGCAAAAACTAGAAAAAACATATAGAAATTTCAGAAATAAAAAATGTGGTATGGTAGGTGAAATGAAAAAGTTCTTTGGAAGATCTCACTAATAGAGCTAACAGCTGATCAAATCACTGAGCTCAAAGGTAAAATGCAAAAAACCTCTGTACTACAACAGAAGACAGAATAAGGCCTCAAAAATAAATGAAAAACTGACAAGAAAATTTTGGGATAAATTCAATAGAAACAACAAAAAAATACTTGGGGTTCCAGATAGTCAGAAAGAAACAATTGTCAAAGACATCATTACTGAGAATTTCCCAAAACTAGAGATTGCATGCATCTACTTTCTGGATGCCCAAAGAGTACCAACTGAAAAAGATCCAAATAAAAAATACCCCAAGGCACATCCTAAGCAGAGTGATGAAAATCACAGATAGAGATATAATACTAAAAGAAGCAAAATCAAAAAATGAAATTACATACAAAAGAGCATCCTTAAGATTTACAGCAGATTTACCAAAGTAAGCTGACTAGATCAAAAGATAGTGGTGGGATATAGTGGAAAAAATTCAATAAAATAAACACCTCAAAAAGAATATTTTACCAACCAGACTCTCATTCATTTTTAAAGGAACAATATGCAGCTTCATGGATAAGCAATAGCTCAGAAAATGTCATACACCTTTAAGAGAACTAAGAAGCTACTTTAAGACAAAACAAACACACAAACATACCAAACTTCTATAGAAAGATATAAAAAAAATCCCATGGCAATAATCTCTCTCAATGTCAATGAAATAAATGTACCAATTAATAGATATTGAGTGGCAGGATGGATCATAAAATTGAACCCAATGTAGTATTGCCTATAAGAAACACATTTAAAGGCAGAGAAAATATAGACTCAAAGTAAAAAACTGGATGACAAATTATCAAGCTATAATTGCCCCATAAAGACTGAAGTGGGCATACTAATCTCAAACAACCTAACTTCAGGTTCAAAAGTGGTATAGGCAAAGGTCATTTCTTTTTTTTTTTTTTTTTTTTTTTTGGCTTTTGGCTTTTGGGTCACACCTGGCAGTGCTCAGGGGTTATTCCTGGCTCTGTGCTCAGAAATCGCTCCTGGCAGGCTTGGGGGACCATATGGGATGCTGGGATTTGAACCAATGACCTTTTACATGAAAGGCAAACGCCTCACCTCCATGCTATCGCTCCGGCCCTGCAAAGGTCATTTCTTAATGACCAGGGGACACTTATACCACAAAGAACTCATATACATAAACATATATGCACCAAAATGAGGAATCAGTACAATACTTAAAACAACTGCTAAAATGCTTGAACGAAGATGCTGATAGCAACACAATAGTAGAAGGAGACTTCAATGCCACTTTTTTCACCTCCCATAGATCAACTAGACTAAAGCTTAGTAAGAATACGCTCGTTTCTATTTTTCATCAAAAAAAAAGCCAAATCCACATTCATCTCTAGTACACATGGGACATTCTCCAAAATAGACCACATACTGTGACACAAAACATATTTCAACAAAGTTAAGATAGTAAAAATCATACCAAATGCCTTCTCAGACCATGGAGCACTAAAAACATGTTAATCACAAACAGAAATGGAGAAAAATGCAAATGCAAAGAAACTAAATATCTCCTTACTGAACAACTAGTAGGACAGAGAGAATATCAAAGAGAAAGTCAAAAGTTTCCTGAAAACAAATAAGAATGAAGATACAAGCTAACAGAACTTGTGGGACATAGAAAAGCAGTGTTAAGAGAAAAGTTCATAGTTTTCTGAGCATTTATCAGAAAGGAAGAAAGGACCTACATAAATAACTTGACCGTACAATCTAAGAAATTGGAAAACAGCCAACAAAAAAGGAACACAAAGCATGTAGGAGGAAAAAAAATTAGAGTAGAAATAATGAACTAAAATCCCCCCCTCAAAAACAATCCAAAGGATCAATGATATCAAGAATTGATTCTTTGAAAAACTTAACAAGATTGATAAACCTCTAGAAAGACTCACAAAGAAAGAACCCTAATAAAGTCAATCAGATATAAAAGGGGGGAAATAACAATATATATCATAGAAATTCAAATAATCACCAGAGATTACTTTGATAACCTCTATGCCACAAAATGATAGAACCTAGGTAAATATGAATAAGTTCTTTGAGGTTCAGTTTTTCCAAGTGAAGTTCATTGGAAAAATAATGTGTAATTCCATTTGTTTCATCATAGAAGTTACTCCTAATTAATGCAGTATGTAATGCATTTTCTTTTTTTGGGGGGGGCACCCCATTTGATGCTCAGGGGTTACTCCTGGCTAAGCGCTCAGAAATCGTCCCTGGCTTGGGGGGACCATATGGGACGCTGGGGGATCAAACCGCGGTCCTTCCTTGGCTAGCGCTTGCGAGGCAGACACTTTACCTCTAGCGCCACTTCACAGGCCCCGCATTTTCATTTTTTTTTTTTATGATGAGTAGTGGTTGAGGAGGTTGGGGACTTTGGGTTTTTTTTTGTTTTTGTTTTTGTTTATTTTTTTTTGAGAATTTGTTTTTGTTGGTTTTTATCGTTTGATAATTTTGCTATTGCACTATCTTGAATGTTGGGAAAGATGTGCTATTTGTTCATTACAAAAATAAGTAAGCACAAAAACTGGATGCTAAACATCAAACTCATCAATGTCTCTGCTATATCCTCGAATATGTAATAAGTGTGATAAATATTTTAATTAGAGTTTTGTTATAAATATCTAAAAATAGATAGGAATAATACAACATATTGCTAATTTTTAACTTGTCCCTTATGACAAATCTTATGGTTTATAAACTGTCTCATATACAGTATTCAGGGGCCGGAGTGATAGCACAGTGGGTACAAAGTTTGCATTGATCACAGCCAACCCTGGTTTGATTTCGAGCATCCTATAAGGTCCTCCAAACCTGCCAGAGTTATTTCTGAGAACAGAACCTGGGGTAACACCTGAGTGCCTCTGAGTGTGGTAGCCAAATCAAACAAAACAAAATACAGTATTCAGTACACCGTAATAGTATAATTGGTTTAAATACAGTAAATAATTTTAAGCTAAACTGTTAAGTCTAAATCAATGTTTCAAGTTATTTTAGCCACATGTTTTTAGTTTTTGGGGCTTCTTCTGCCCACATTCATCTTTGTGGTTTGAGAGCATTGTATCTGGAAGAAAGTTAAATATTTTAGGAGAAAATTAAAATGAAAAGTTTTACTTTCAGAGATATTGTAGGTGCTAATAATTGATATAATCTGTTAGTTAGATTTAATTTCTTTTATGGGTTTGTTGCCAATCAATATCATAGGTCTATTTAATTCTCTATCAAATTTTTATTTTTCTCTAATATGGTTGAGAATAGGTGCTTAATTACTATTCTTTAGTAGTGATGCTACTGTTATTAATTAATTTATAATTGTACAATCTGACTATATCATATATAGAAAGAAATGTATACTTTGATAAATCCAGTTCATTTCAGTGTGTCTGTGTTTGTAATAATTTTGGCCTGACGAAACATTTCAAGGATGATACTTTTACTCTTACAATTTATATACATCTCAGGTTACTGAAACCTGTATTAAAGTCATGAAGGCAAAAATTAGAGCATAGAGCATAGCTGTCATAACCTTGAAAATCAGCCTTTTTGTGATACTATTATCTGTTCAACAAGTTTTTATTAAGAACCTAATATCTGTCAGGCAGAACTAGGTATTAAAGTTACGGCAGAGAACAAAGTTATGATTTCACTGTTTTTAGTAATGTTTTCAGGTTGGCTTCCACAGGGAACAGAATTAGAACTAAGTATTTGTTAGGTCTTGTACTTAGATTCAAAAGTTGTGGGAAGAAAGGGCTGAATGAAGGATTGGATATAGAAATAATGAACTGCACTATAATCTCATATTTTGATCATTTTGTGTGTACTTTTTAAAATTCATCTAATATAACACTCTATTTCACTTTCTGTCTGTCTTCCTTTATATCTTTTCTTCTTTCTTTCCTTCTTTCTCTTTCTTTCCTTCTCTTTCTTTCTTTCTTTCTTTCTTTCTTTCTTTCTTTCTTTCTTTCTTTCTTTCTTTCTTCCTTCCTTCCTTCCTTCCTTCCTTCCTTCCTTCCTTCCTTCCTTCCTTCCTTTCTTCCTTCCTTCCTTTCTTTCTTCCTTCCTTTCTTTCTTTCTTTCTTTCTTCCTTCCTTCCTTCTTTCTTTCTTTCTTTCTTTCTTTCTTTCTTTCTTACTTTCTTTCTTTCTTTCTTTCTTTCTTTCTTTCTTTCTTTCTTTCTTTCTTTCTTTCTTTCTTTCTTTCTTTCTTTCTTTCTTTCTTTCTTTCTTTCTTTCTTTCTCTTTCTTTCTTTCTTTCTTTCTTTCTTTCTTTTTTTCTTTCTTCTTTTTCTTCTGATCACACCTGGCAGAGCTCAGGGGTTACTCCTGTCTCTTCGCTCAGAAATCATTCCTGAGAAGCTTGGGATGTATATGAGATGCCGAGATTTGAACCACCATCCTTCTGCATGCAAGGCAAATAAAGGCCTTACCTCTATGCTATCTCTCTATTAATCATACTTTTCATGCATATGTATTCCAACAGCAATTCACCTTCAGAGAGCCCATTTCCCTTCTTGGTATTCAAAGGTATCCTACCACTTTCCACACTCCCACATATGTTCATTCGTAGACAAAATCTTCAGTTATAATAGTGACCATTTGTTGATCTATCTTTCTCCACCCCCTACATCAGCAGCCTTTCTTTACCCCTTTCTTTTTGTGGAAGTGGTGACACCTACACACATGAAAATGAATACAGTTTATCATCTGAAATTATACAAAGTTAGAAATTAAAATTCATTTTAAATAAATTTTAAATGAATAATTTTAGTTATATAATTTAAAAATATGATTACTAATGCTATGTGATACATATTTTAGTTTCATGGAATAGGTAAATCCTTCCAATGTAAAATTTAGTAAGAGTGAAAAGAATTGAGAAAATTTAAAGAGGAAATAAAATAGTCTCTAAAAAGTTTACTTTGATTCCTCTTTTGACTACTCTTTCAATCCAATGGAATGACCCTGAAAACTTTCCAAAGTTCTGTGCATGGTTAGCATTTCTACTCATATCTATTTTTCAAGGGCACATCCTGGGTGATATTGTACTTCTGCCATTTTACTTAGCTTCCATTCCTGTAACTGACCTAATCTTTGAATAAAGATGGAGAGTCTTTTCCTCTTACGATTATGAGTCTAAGTGGATTTCCCTGGGGACCTTAAGTGTGGAAATGTCCATTAATGGGGGAGATATGCCAGAATGCCAGAGCAAATACAGTGGTGAATAATATGGATTTGTCTTATCTCTTCATGTAGCTTATGTGTATGCTTTAGTTGTACCATTTCCAATTAAAGATAGATTGCTGTGAGACACATCCAATTTTATGATTTGGTGAGTTTGACAGAACTTGGATCGTGATAGACAGTCTGGCCTTATGGTCATTTGATGCTTTGTGTGGTCTGTCTCTTCCACAAAGCCCCTGGGCAAGATTGCAGTATATATTGCTGTCTGTTTAAGTAAATACAGCTATTTCTGATCCTCTTTTCTGAGAGGCATGGAAAATAATTCATTTGCCCTATCAGTAGCTGCATAGCATGCATCTGAGGTTGAGCTAACATGCTCTAGGCCATATAACATATCTAACAAAGCAGCTGCCACCTGGTCTACTACTTTTTTAGTCTGAATCGGCATAGCATCATCTCCAGTATACATCATTTTTTTCTAAGATTCACTCTATGGGTTAAATGCTGTAATGATGGAGTCATTATACCCTTCGGATTTTGTAGGCACTGATTTCTGCCCTGTTTCCTTAGATGTTACACTATTTTTATTTCCTATCTTAGCTCCTATTTTAGCTTCAAAGAAATTTATCATTGACCCTATGATAGCTCTTGACCTATAAGACAAGTACTTGCTGTGTTGATTGCACAAACAACTAGGTATGTTTCAATGAATTATTTTTCAAGTTTGTGAATTTGGAAAGTAAATACTAAGTGGGTCCATAGACTTAGTGGATCTGTTGTGACATGGACCTTAGAAGAAACAACATTTATTGTCTAATATTTTATATCCTTATACTAAAGAGGTGATCATGATGCTATCCTGAGTTTCAATGTGTTCATATTAACTCATATCTTATATCTAAGATTTATCTGAATATTTTGGTACTCTTTTTATGTATGTATATATATGCAAACAAATAAATAATTAGAGATTACTATGAGGAATCATTATGTACTTTTAGAAGACAGAAGAGGGATTTTTTTTTCTGTTACTCATCCACTCTTTAAATCAATGGTCTGGTTCTGAGACCTGGTAGAAGCTTAGAAATTTGACAAGGAATTCAAGTCATATATTGGAGTGCTTTCCTTCTTTGAATCTCATTTTCAAAGCATCTCTTTATCTAGTCTTGATATATTTCAATGACAGATATTTACTGATACCCTTTTGGATACTCACTTATTCTAACACTTTCCTCTATGGATATCATATATAATTTACCATCTTCATAATCCTCCACAGGACAAATCAGATGGTTTCCCTTTGACTCTGGAATCTAAAACTGTATCCACAAGATTTCTAGCAGGATACACTTAATTCTTGACAGTTTCATCTTCTAGATATTTGTAAATACAGTATAATGGAATTATAGCTCTCAGCTCATACCCACAGAAAAGAATATTTGTTAAATTTCTTAGTGATATTAGAATCTCTCAGCAGAGTACCCTCAATTAGTTAATTAATATATTATTTTGGATTTTTTGAAACATGTTATCCTGGTTTATTTTTCAGTCTTGCATAATAGTCACTTTATAATGCTCTGTTTATAATTTTTTAAATTTTCTCTTACTGTCATAATTATTTTAATTCACTTGCATGGATTATGGTTTTACATGCTCCTAACTGTACTCAGTACTATTGTCGTGCTATCTTCCAAAGTCCTTGCAAGGAAGTTAAAGTGTGTATTCTGGAAGGAAGTTTCTCAATCCAGTAAGTTCTTCCTTATAAAGCTCTAAATGAAGGAGCAGATATTTGAACTTAATCACTCATATGTCTTATCCAGTATTTATCATAATTTAAGACATTATAGGAGCTCCTGCACCAGAATATTACCTATTTGAGTAAAACTAGTGGTAGGCCCATTATTGCTGATTCACCTTTTTTATTGAGTGTTATTCATTTTCACCAACATATTATTTTGTTGTACTATTATTTTGGGTCACGTTAGAAAAAATAATTCTCTACAACAGCTTTGATTTGATGTTAAAGTTTCTTGGGCATATGACTTTCCCAAGATAATAATATTATTTTTCTCTGCTTGACTGATAATGTGATGTTAGGGACCATCAGGGATATATATACAAGAGATAATAAAGTGTCCTTTCAGTACTGGATTTAAAACTTGGCACCTAGGACCAGAGCGATAGCACAGCAGGTTGGGCATTTGCCTTGCACATGTCCATGTTAGATCCCTGGCTTCCCATATAGTCCCATGAGCCTGCCAGGAGCAGTTTCTGAGTGCAGAGCCAGAAGTGATTTCTGAGTGTGGCTCCAAAACAAAACAAAACAAAACAAAAATGAACAAAAAATCCAAATCACCAGATCTTTTACCTACCTCTACAGCCCAAATAGTTTCTTTTGGTTCAGGATGAAATATCCTTTTAGATAGGCACTTAAAATCTTTCCCAGTGTACAAAAGCTGGCACACCCAATTGAGCTGGATTCAGACCTCATTTCTTCTCCTAGATCAATGCCTATATGTGGACACTTTACTGTAAAAATAGTTTCACATGCTGCTGTTAAATACAATTCACCTGTAAGCCCCCCTATGTAGACAAGGTCTGTGCCCTTAATTGTATATATGTATAATAAATGAGCCACCAAATACTGACATTTTGAATTTATCCAAACCATAAAGTTCATACATAAAACCTTTTAAGCAAAATTTCTCATCTTCTTAATCCATCTCAACAAAAATTCATTCTCTTGTCATTAATACTGCCATATCTCAAGCTTTCTTATTTGAACTTGAAACTCAACTACTACTCTTTTTTTTTACCTAGTGTATCTGATAAGAAAGATAACCAACTTTTTTTCTCCTGAGTTGAGGCCTCATTGGGAAAGATAGATTCAAGATAGTAAACAAATAAATTAAATCATTCCCACTTGAAAATATTTTTATGGAAATAAGCATTAGTAGGGCTGTATGATAGACAAAATTATATAAGCCTATTTTATTTTTTATTTATAAAAAGTGCTTTACTTAAACGTCATGGATTACAAAGTTCTTCATAATACAGTTGCTTTATTTCCACAGTTATAAAGTTGTTCATGATAGATTTTTAGTCATATAGTGTACAACACAATTCACCAGTGAACGTTTCCTACCCCAGTTTCCCCTCCCAACTTTCCCCTGTCCCACTCATCTGCCTGCCTTCTTGGCAGACATTTTTCTTCTCTCTTCCTTTTTCCCATCTATACACTGTTTGCAATATTGTTACAGAAGGGATATCATGCATATTGCTTTATCTCCAATCAGAACTCAGTTTTTGTCCAGAGTGATCATTTCCAACTATCATTTATTCAGGAGGCCAGGGACTACTTCTCTGAATAAATGACATTTTAACTGAGACAGCTAGAAAAGAATCCAATTCAAATTACTTGATTTTGATGAGTCATTGCCATCCATACTTCCCTTGCAACTCTAGTCTGTGACCTTTA
Source organism: Suncus etruscus (assembly GCF_024139225.1). Taxonomy (NCBI): domain Eukaryota; kingdom Metazoa; phylum Chordata; class Mammalia; order Eulipotyphla; family Soricidae; genus Suncus; species Suncus etruscus. The sequence goes on along the minus strand of NC_064851.1, from coordinate 29,813,135 downwards.
TTTTCTAAACAATTTATAAACTGCCTTTTTACCCTAATTGATTGTTTTTTAACTATTGTCTTTATATTCCCTAAATAATCGTAGTATTCAAATTATATCAGAGTCATGTTGGGTGCTGTCTTGCAATACAGGGGATTAAACAGGTTTTTGCACATTTAAGGCATGTACTTCAGCCCTTTTTGATCTGTTTTTGAGTCAGAAAATCTTTCTAATTTCATTTGCTTCATATTCTTTTTCAAACTGAAGGACTAGAGTAGATAGCCATCAATAAGCCATGACATTTATTGTCCTTACACTTCTGCTTCTCCTCTTGAAGTGTTAGCCTTATCCGTTTACTCTTATTATTGCCTCAGAACTGGGGATTCTCTTGAAACTCAAAGAAACTGTGTATTTTTCCTCTTGTTTACCCACTATATAGTAGAGATCATGTATTTACCTGGAGGCTACCAACTCCCAGCAACAAATCAAAGTAATTGGCTGGAACTGGTCAGGAAGAGGAAGAGCATATTCCTCAGAGATAAGAAAATGATGAGTTGGTTCCATCTGTTCTCATCTACCAGCTCCTTAGTTCTTTGTCAGTGATGTTGCAACCTTGGTGATTTATGGGTTTCTGGAACGTGGAGAGTTTAATAAAGTATTTCTTTATCTAGTCTTTTTTTATCTAGTTCAGATCAAGACAATATTTATTATATAAATATTCAAAATATATTAATAATAAAGATGCATTGTGGTTTTGAGTGGTTGGCTTCACAGGACACTGAACAAAATATAAATTTCTTGGTATTGACAACTACATAGCAAAGTAAGGATGCTGATTGTAGGTGCTGTGTAAGCAGGGATGTACTAGTTAAGCTTCATAGTTTGGCATATATTGACAACATGTAGCAATACTGCCTTTTATTTATTCATATAGCTTGATGATGATAATAAAAATATACAAAGCTCAGCAATGTTCTTTTATGAAGTGTTTCCACATACATATTCTCATTTGAAAGTGAGAATAGTGAATTGGAAGAATTCAGGCTTGGATTCATACAGACAGGACTAAAATCCCATTTTTTACCACTTTGTTTTTGGTTTGGGAGCCACATCTGGTGATGTTCAGGGGTTATTTCTGACTTTGCACTCAGGAATCCTGGTGGGTTCAGGGAACCGTATGGGATGCTGGGTATCAAACTCAGATTGAGGGGCTGGAGTGGTGGCGCAAGCGGTAGGGTGTTTGCTTGCATGCTCTAACCTAGGACGGACCTAGTCTGATCCCCCAGCATTCCATATGGTTCCCCAAGTGAGGAGCTATTTCTGAGCACAGACCCAGGAGTAAACCTTGAGGGTCACTGGGTGTGGCCTAAAAAGCAAAAATAAGTAAATAGTTAAATAAAAATAAAAATAAATTCAGGTTGACTGCATGCAAAGCAAGAGCCTTACCTCTAGCCCCTTTTGTTACCTTTTATGACACCAGTTCAAATGCTGTCAAATTTTATTTTGATGCAAAGAAGATCCATTACATATGCAACTTTATTATTTATTAATTTCTTTTTTTTGTGTGTGTTTTTTTTTTTGTCACACCCGGCAGTGCTCAGGGGTTATTCCTGGCTCCAGGCTCAGAAATTGCTCCTGGCAGTCACGGGGGACCATATGGGACGCCGGGATTCGAACTGATGACCTCCTGCATGAAAGGCAAACGCCTTGCCTCCATGCTATCTCTCCGGCCCCTATTTATTAATTTCTATATTAACGTTAAAAACTATATTACACTTCAGTAATCAAAGACATATACATTAAAGTAATGTGTCATATAGGTAACCAATCCAGACTTTGTTATTTATATTGAATACTAGTAGGTTTTGATAAATATTCTGCAATTAATGACAAATATCCTTAAAATTTGTCATAGCAATATATACTGCAAGGAATAGGTTCATATATGCTTAATTAGAATATAGTAATTTAGTTAATATCTGAATTTTGTACTTAATTTTCTTTTTTTTTTTTTTGTGGTTTTTGGGTCACACCCGGCAGTGCTCAGGGGCCACTCCTGGCTCCATGCTCAGAAATTGCTCCCAGCAGGCACAGGGGACCATATGGGACGCCGGGATTCGAACCGATGACCTTCTGCATGAAAGGCAAACGCCTTACCTCCATGCTATCTCTCCGGTCCCTGTACTTAATTTTCTAAGGTAAAGGGGAAAGAGTACATTCCAGCAAAAGATAGTTGGTTAAATGACTTAGACTTGTGAAAAATAAGTAGAGACAGATAGGGAGAAAGTGTCAGGGTGACAAGTTACTACAAAAGTGGGCAAAGAGCATATAACAACTTTAGATGACATAATGAGTTTGTCTTAATCTAAAATTCAAGTTCAAAATTCAAGTTAAATTGTAAACGTGAGATGAGAAAAGAAGTAGTTATATTAATTAATGACCATTTTAGTGGTAGGAAAAAAGAGAAATGGTGACAATTCATACCAGGATACTGAAGGTAGATATGTAAAGTGGATAAAATCAAAAGATATTTAAATTATAGAATGAATTGTGTGCTGTGCGATATCTATGAATCTCACTAAATATCTGGATTGCATTACCTAAGTTGTAAAAACAATGATATTGAAGCTAGGTAGTCATGATGAGCCTTTGAGTTATTCAAATAAATATTGAGTTGAGTATAAATGAGTCTTAATAAAAGGGACATGCATAAAAAATTATACAACCTTTATATCTTTAGTACAGTGATACATTTTACACAGTTTCCCAATTGTCAGCATTATCAAAACTAGTCAGTGTGCTTAGTTGTAGATAACTAAATCTATCCTAGATACTTATAAGAGGACATTATTATCAAAGAAAATTAGTGTTTCAAAGAAAATCCATAAGATCATGAGGAATAATTTTATATATTACATAATTGTAATTTTAGATAATAACAATACAACTATAGCCAGCACACTCAGGATATTTGCAAACTCATCCCTGGACAGTTTGGGCATAGACAAGACTCCAGCAAGATTCCTGCAGCAACATCTCTATCAATTGCTTGTCAGAAATGCAAATAAATGAGTGTTGATATATTCTGAATCAAAAAATTGGGGGACTTTCTGATGAGTGCATTTCTATTATCGAGCATACTCTTTGCCAGGATTTTTCTTACAAAGAGATCAAGTAATATAGTTCAGGATAGCAAGTTAAATAACTCAGGAAGCTTACAGTATCTACCAGTGTCTTCCACATTTAAGAAATTTTATTTCACTATTTTATTTAGGGTCAATCCTAGAGATATTTAGGGTTTTTTACTGGCTCTGTGCTCAGGCTCATTGATGGTGGACAGTGGGGGCACCATATGAGTTACTAAGAATCAAATCCTTTGGCTGTGCAAGGCAAATGCCCTACCCACTGTACTATTTATCCACCCCCCCCCCAGTGTTATATAAAATTTAAAAGCAAAGGACCAACGGCAAGGGTTAAGGCATGGGAGGAAATTTTTTTTTCAATCCCTGCCTCTGCATATGTCCCCTGAACAACACTGGAATGATCCCAAGACAAACAAATAGACAACAAAAACAGAACAAAAAAAAATTAGAACAAGAAGAAGCAGCATTTTTTCTGTCTAACCTAACACAGCCGTTCTTCCAATGAGCAAACTTTGCTTACTCTATTTTGCAAAGAAAAGCAGCATTCAGAGCCAGAGGCAGCATTCTGCTCATGATAAACTTGCACTTTTCTCTGATTTCTTACTGAGTATAATTTTATTTAGACTGGTAACAGACACAATATTTTTTTTAATATTTCACAGATTCTCTTACTGATGGTGTTGGTCATGGAATTGTTCTGAGTATTGAACTGTGAGTAAAAACTTAGGTCAAGTCGCACTTTGGAAAAGCCCTTCATAAGAGGTGGGAACAAGATATTGCCAGGCCCTATGTTTGCCTTTTGAAAGCTTCCTTTTTCTTTCTTCCTGAAATGTGACTTGCCCAGAATAGAAGGTGCAGTCTATGGAAGAAGCCTCTGCTCTGGCATTCCCAAATCTCTTAACCCGTGGGAAGAGGAAAAGCAGTGTTTTCCTCTCTCGGGCTTCTTAAACAAAGCAAAGCAGGGAATAACTTCTGGCTTTCTTTTTTGTTTTGTTTGGGAGCCACAACTAGCTATGCTCGGAGCTTACTCCTGGCTCTGCACTCAGGGACTCAGTGCACCCATTATCACTCCCCATCGGGGTCAAACCATGATCAGCTTGCCATGTAAGGCAAGTGCCCTACTACTTTACTATCTTCTAGCCACTGAGCCTGATTTTCTTTCTTTGGGAGGAGGGTTTGGGCCACACCTGGCGGCGTCCAGGAATTACTCCTGACTCTGCTCAGAAATCATTCCTGGCAGGCTCAGGGGATCATAATGGAATGTCGTGAATCAATCATGGAACAGCCATGTGCAAGGTAAACAACCTCCCCATGTGCTCTGGCACTGGAATTTTCTAATATAACCAATTAAACCCAAATCTCACCAGCAGTTTGTCTCAAAAAATTTCTGCCTCTTTAACTCTGTCTTGTACATTACAGACAAGTGAATTTTTTGCAGCTTTGTTTTCTTTTTGGCTCACACCTGGCAGAGCTCATGGGTTTCTCCTAGCTCTGTGCTTGGGGGTTCACATGTAGCAGTGCCTAAAGCTCTTGCTTGTGCTGAGATGGAACCTGAGCCTCTCGCAAGCCAAGTTTACAACTCAACCCTTGGAGCGATCTTTCTGATAAATGATCTAAAGTAAAAAAAAAAAAATCATGGTTATAAACTATTTTTCAAAGCCCTTCAATGTTTTCTCATTACTTATGGAAATAATTCTAGAATCTGGGAGACAGCACAGCAGGTAGGGCTCCTGCTAAAGTTTGATTTAAAACATCACATGGTCTCCCAAGATCAAGCACTACTGGTGTAGCACTGGAGGCCCCAAGCACCACCTGTACGGCAGGGTTAGAGCAATACTGAATCCTCATGTCCTAGTACTGGACAGTATACCACACTGGCAGATAATTATTTTGGATGGGCATCCAAATCCCCTGAACATACTTACGAACACCTCCATACACAAATAATAATTCTACCATTTTTACTGCCTATTTGTTCTTCTTTTTCCTAATTTAATAAACCTTTATTTAAACACCATGAATAAAGCATGTTTGTAAACATGTAAACAGAATACCCGCTTCACCAATGCAACATTCCCACTACCAATGCCCCCCTTCTGCCCCCACCCACCCTTGCCTGTATTCGAGACAGGCATTCTTTTTTTCTAATAAAATATTTACTTAAGCACCATAATTAAACAAAACACCTCCCTTCATCAGTGCTACATTCCCACCACCGATGCCCCCATCTTCCTCCTCCCCATCCCCTGCCTGTATTCAAAACAGGCATTCTACTTCTCTCATTCATTAGCATTACATTGTTAATGTAGTTATTTGTCAAAGAAGAAATACAAATGGCCAAAAGATACGTGAAAAAAATGCTCCACATCACTAATCATGAACGAGATACAAATCAAAAGAACTTGAGGTACCACCTCATACCACAGAAATTGGCTCACATCACAAAGAGTGAGAACAAGCAGTGCTGGCGGGGGGATGTGGCAAGAAAGGAACTCTTATTGGTTGCTGGTGGGAATGCCATCTAGACTAGCCTTTATAAAATCAATATGAAGATTCCTCAAAATACTGGAAATTAAGCTTTCAATTCTAAGATATTTTGGTCTTAGTTCATATGTCACAGCAAAGTCTAGCCTCTGCCTAATTCTATAACTCCATCTCAGTTTCAATATTCATTCACCAACCACTGGGTCTAACAAATTTCCCCTTAAAAGAAATTCTCAAATTCCTCCCCTTATCCTAGAATGGTTTTCTTTGTTTTCCTTTCATATATATGATATAATATAATATATAACAAACAAATAATAATAAATAATATATAAGAACACTGCATTATATATGTCTTCTCACACATCTACTTTATTTTTTTAAATAATTTTTATTTTGTTAAAAGTGAATTACATCTTTCTCAGTAATATTTTAGGTACGTAGTGACATTGAATCAGGGGCATTCCCACCACCAGTGTTGTCCTTCTTCCATTCCTTTCCCAGCATGCATTCCATATCCCCCTCTTTGCCCCCTGAGCTGCTAAAATAAGAGGTCCCTCTGTGTCTAGCTTGTTGTAGATTGTTTATCAATTTTGTTGTTGTTGGCTTTGGATTTAGTGTTTAAGTCTGATCATTTTTTTTATTTCTATTCAATGTTCATATACCTGTTTGGTCTTGGTACCCTCCATTATTTCCTCCTCAATTTATAAGGCAGAACAAGATGATTCAAGTTATTTGGTTCTGTTTGAAGGAAAACAAAACAGAAAACCCGGGCCCGAAGAGACAGCACAGCGGCGTTTGCCTTGCAAGCAGCCGATCCAGGATCAAAGTTGGTTGGTTCGAATCCCAGTGTCCCATATGGTTCCCCATGCCTGCCAGGAGCTATTTCTGAGCAGACAGTCAGGAGTGACCCCTGAGCACTGCCAGGTGTGCCCCCCCCCCCAAAAAAAAACCAAACAAAACCAAAAAAGAAGGCAAAAATCAAACAAAAAACCTGGAGGAGTCCATCTAGAGGGGGCATAAATATCAATTTAAGAGAGGAGAAAGAAAAAGGAAGAAAAGCATAACAAAAATACAAAAAAAAAATGACAAGAAAACAAAAACAAAAATGAACAAAAAAACCTGCAACTCCCCAAAAAACCCGAAAAGCACCACAGCAATAAAGATAACGACCAAACAATAATCATAATCCCAAAATAAAAACAAAACTAAAAAAAAACAAAAGCAAAATGAAAAAAACAAGCAACAAAAAAATTGTGCTTTTTTTTTTTTTTTTTGCATAGGCACAGTAAATATTGGGGAGATTAGAAAGGAGATTCCCTTGTCTAAGAGATACAGGGTTTCTTAGCCCTTGAAGCATATTGTCATGGGAAAAACTACAGGCTCCTTGCTCTTCTACTCTCCCCTAGGTCTTTTTCTGGTGTCTGGAAACTTTCTGCTCAGTCATGGATGATAAAATCAGTATCTAGAGATCTTGGTATTTGCACCGATCCTAGGATGAAGCCCAGGATAGAGTTTTTCATTATATTTCCAGACGTTCTCCTCAGTTGCATTTGTCTGAGTCAGACACATGGAATTAGAGATCTCTGTTGTACAGATCATGGGCCAAAGCCTAGGCTAGGGTCTTTCTTATTGGTCACAGGATAAATTTTGCTCAGTCATGGTTGTCACAGTCAGTCTTCTGTAGTTAGCAATGTTGGCTTTTGCACAGATCAAAGGATGACATGTCTACTGATTTTAATGTCTGAGGTTCTGAATCAATGTGAGATCTAGGGTTTGGGGTTGGATGGTTGCTGTCTAATCACATGGAGTCTAAGTTGGACCAATGACATATGTTCAAGGTGGGAGGCACCCCTGTATTGTAAAATGTATGAGCTTTTATCCCTAGTAGATAAGAGCTTGTTTCTATACATAAAATTTCCTCCTTTTTAGTATGCCTTTGTGAAAAAAGAAATGGTGCTATATTATATTGCTGATGCATTTGGGGGTGAGAGTATTAGGCTCCATCATCTCTGAGTCCTGGTTTTGACCTGAACATTTTTTTTTTTTTTTTGGTTTTTGGATCACACCTGGCAGTGCTCAGGGGTTTCTCCTGGCTATACTCTCAGAAATTGCTCCTGGCAGGCTCGGGGGACCATATGAGATGCTAGAATTTGAACCACCATCCTTCTGCATGCAAGGCAAACACCCTACCTCCATGTTGTCTCTCTGGCTCTTGACCTGAGATTTTATCCCAGGCAAGACTTTTTCTTGTAGGTTTTTGTCCCAAGCAGAACCAAAACAGGTGAAGTTAAGGAAGAGGAGAAAACAAAAACAAACAATATATATATATATATATATATATATATATATATATATATATATATATATATATACATACACACACATATATATACATATATATGTATAAAGAAAAAATTTAAAAAATGAATTTTAAAAAAGTAATTAAGGGAGAAAAGTGATGCAGGAGACTACCTTACATTTGGGGATAAACAGGTTAAGAGGTCATATTATAGAGGTATTGAACATACAAAGGAAATATAAGCTTCCCCATTGTCTTTTGAGCTATTCTTGTGGGGGGGTTGTAGAATTCAGAGCACATTTTCATCACACACCCTGGTCTTGTTGAATTTGACAAATGATTTGGGGCTGAAAGGGGTCGGATATAATTCTTGCACTGGGGGTCCTTCTGGAGCTGAATCTGGTATCAAGCAACAGTCCACATTTGGTGGGGGGTGAGAAGGATGAATCAGCAGGTGTGTTGGTTGCAGTTTCTTGCAGGGGGATGAGATTCACACATCTACTTTAAATAATTCTCTCTAGGTAAACTTCTTTGCTGTGTCATGTTCTTCTACTCTTATTTCAAACTGCATTTTAACAGGTAGTGGTTTTACTACTATATTTTCTTCCTTAAACAATAAACTCCATGAAGGGAAGGTCTGTAATGGCATGGTTGATACTTCAACCAAGTACAGAATCTCATATAGAATTGAAAGACTGATGAGTGACTAAATCTTACTCTGCCAACTGCAGACATATGAGCAGTCAAATCTTAGAAGGTTAAAAGACTAGCTCATGGAGTCAAATAAAATTGTGAAATGGGGGTGGGTGTAATCAATAGTCAGTACAAAGCTAAAAAATAGGCAAGTGATCTTTTCAGGATACTTTTTTATCCCTCATTCTAAAAATTTCTAAAATGAAATGGTTTCCATGACGACAACATTTTTCCCTTCTAACTACTTACTGTTACTATGTGCCTGGCACTGTGCCAAAATGGAGGTTTTTAGAGATAAAAGACGTAGTCTATCCTAAAAGTGAAGACACATCAGCTTAATTCAAGAAGGCTTCTGCTGAATGTAACATCTTCTGGCGCCATGGAGTTGGGAAGCTCTGATGCTAACGAATGTAGCAGAAAGCTTTGATAAAATATTATGGGTTTGAAAAATATGAATTCTACACTGTGATGAACATATTGAAGTAGATATTTTGGAATCATAAACAAAGACATGAAAATTGAATGAAAAATGTCAGAAAAAAGTGGCAGTCAATTTTCCAACATGTACTACCATGATGGGAAATTCTCTAGATCTTGAGAATCAGACCCTTTCTCTTTATATGTACCACATAATACATTATTCTGTTTCCTTTCTGTCTTTCACAATAGCCTAACTTTAAAGTGTGTGGTAAATGTGTGCTAAAAAGATATTTAGGTTTGGACAAGGATCAGGTCAAAGAAAGCATAAGCAGGTCAGTTCAGTGGTTAGAATTCTGTTTTTAATAAAATAATAAAAATTTAATAAAATTTTATTTTAGGAATTTCCCATTGGGAATTTGATAGAGGACTGATTTAGAGGAGCTTAAAATGAAAAGCTATCAGTTGTAAAATATGCAAGTAGTGAGATTAAGAAACTATTTTGAAGATACTTTTAAAATATTAGGTGAAAATCTCTTCTCAAAAATACCTTAAAATAATCATCATAAAATAAATGAGGCCTACAAATATAAATCAACTTTATTCTATATTATAAATGCTATATAATAACAACTTAAGTCCTCAGAAACATTTTATATATCATTTTATAATATCATAAATTACATTATCTTCTTCTTCCGTTTCCCTTTGAATCTTAGTCTGTCTACCTCTAAATTTTTCATCAACAAACTTTTAAGGGAATAAAATTCATCTACTTTCTAAACTCAGTGAATTTCTCAACCAAAAAAAATATGCTTTCACTGCTTTTCTAAAAATTCTCACATTGTCTGAATGGTTCATTATGTGTATATCTTTTGGGCTTCTATTATGTTTTCTTTCCTCCTGTCCCCAGCTTCATTCCAACTCAACAACTGATGTGCTGTTAATGAACTTCTTTATAATTGTTAAAATCACCATCCCTTCTCTTCCCAGAAAGGTAAGCAATGGCATTCTCACTTATCTCCCAACTCAAGTATAATCAAAGCATATAACTTTCAAAGGAATATTCCTTAGCTTCAATTTTTTTCAAATATATTTATCATAGATAACTCAAACTCTGTATATTCAAGTATGACTATAACATCACTCATCCTAACTAAGTCTTTTCTTCTCCAATATTCTTTCTTTCAGTTAATGAAATAATCATATACTTAATTACATAAGGTGCCAACTTTAGAGTAACTGTCACTCTTTCCATATCTCATATATACTTCCAAATCCAATTAACCAAATAAGATTTATTCTCTCTAAACAACAATTTTTTAAGTATGGTGTAATAAACAGAACTGTCCAAAAGCATTTCTGGAACTTTCTTAATTGTTTAAATAATGAGCTCACTGGAACTAGGATTCTTCTTCTCCCCAAAATAAGAATACCATCCAAGTTTTATTTTTCCTATATAGAGATATTTTCTTTGTCAAACAAGGTCAACTGCTTTATCTCATGATCTCAGGCCTCCTAAGCTCTGGTCAAGTTCTCAAAATATAAGCATCTCAATTATGATCTTGTTTTTAGTCTGATATGCATTCCTCCATATGGAACACAGCCAAGAAATATCAGCAAGGTGAATGGTTTATATATGAATTATAAAGAAACAAATAAGTGGATTAGACAACCTCCTATGCAACAAACCTTGATATATATAATCAGTAGATCTAGATACAAAAGGGGTAGGATGGAGACACAAAAAGTCTGTATGGTAATGGAAGAGGTATCCTGAAACACTGATAAAGTGGATTGACACAGGAGATTACAAATATTAAATAACAATTGAAATACTATTGTAACTTTATGATACCTCAATAAATTATTCTCTCAGATCCTAAGGGCTGAATTCAATAATTTATTGTGATATTTAAAAAATCTATAAACACATAAAGCTAGGGATAACAACTTTTATTAGGGGTAATATACAAATATAATCCAAATTATGAATGTGCCATTAAATATAAACAAAATAAAAAAACCAATAAAATTCTAATTGGCAAAATTAATTGATTAGTTAATTTTTGATGATGCAAGGTTGTTTTCATTGAATGAAACTTACTAGAAAGACATGAGAGGAAAGATAGAGGAAGTATTATTCAGAGTGAAAAATGCAAGCAAACAAAGAAACAATAGAATAGATATATATTCAAGGGAAAACACAGACTTGAAGTACCAGTCACAACATTAATTTAATGTAATAGTAGCAATAAAAACTTTTTATATTTCTGTTTTATATTTAATATGTTTCTGTGTGTTAAAGTATGCTACAATTACTAAAGATGGCAATATTATTCAGTCAACAGTTTTCATGTGGTACTAATAATATCATAATGTATTTACTATTTTAGGTTATTCAAACCACATATTTAAGCACTAAGCTTTTGCTTTTGTTTTGGGGCCACAACCAGTGACTTCAGGGGTTACTCTTGGTTATGTGCTCAGAAATCGCTCCTGGTTTGGGTCACCATATGGGATGCCAGGGATTCAATCGAGGTCCATCCTGGGTCAGCCGCATGCAAAGCAAATGCCCTATTTCTTTGCTATTGCTCTGGACCCTAAACACTAGTTTTAACGAATGTCCTTTAACTCCTATAACACTATCTTGTAACTCAAAAAACACCATTATTCTGGCACATCAAAATCTGCATGAAATGATTACATAATTTAATAATAAGTTTTATAAAAGAGAAAATATTTTAAGTTGTTTGTGTATTTTAGTTGTTGAAAAATATTCATGGCAACAACACACAGTAAATGGGAAAATATTATCACACAGTGGAAAACTGACTCATGCAGACCATTTTGAAGTGACTAGAACATAAGTTTTCTATTTTGTCTGAAATTTGGTATACTGTCTACTCAAATTACAGCAAAATTTTCTTGGTGTGGTATCCCATGATAGTATTTGGCTTTTATTTGGCATAAACAAAACTACATAATAAATCTGTCTCTGATTATTTCTTATAAATCTAAAACACTGAAATGTCTTACCATTACCCTCAGCAAAGCTGTTTTCAATGCTAGCACATCAGTCTCTACTTTTAAACTTTAGAAACAAAAAACATTTTGTCAGAAATTGCTTTCTAAATTATCGGTGGAAAAAAGATTTTGGCATGATACCTGGAAAAATAATTCAATATGAATATAATTAATCCAGGATAAATACTATATATTCAATATAAATAGCATGGTCCTTTTGCCATTAGAATGTGTTCAGATAACCATATTATCAAATACACATCGTAGCATTTTAAAAGTTTATTGTTGCTTTAGTTCAGGTTGGGTTTCAAACTATATTTTCTTTGGAATGCAGTTACTTCTTTTAAAATTATATTTGTATACTTACAAAAACGAGGCAAATAATCTTTCCATTTCTATGGGCCTTATCACTCTTGGCTATTTATACCCAGAGTGATCTTTTATTTGAAAAAACAGAGCACATTTTACTCCCACATAGAATCCAATGTTGCAATGTAACCATTGGCAACAAGTATGGTGATTATCAAAATGATTCAGAATATATATATGTGTGTATATATACACATATGTATTCCGTTATAGCTTTTTTTTTGTTTGCTTTTATTTTGTTTTAAGAAGGCTATTATAAAATGAGAAAACAAAAAGAAATTTCCTGGAAGAAAATGAGTTGCCTCAGTTATTCCATGTCAAGGTTCTAATGTTCCATTTTAAAAAAATCAGGAACCAGGAAATAAAACCAAAATTTTAAAATAAAGATAATTCTATTGACTGTGTTCTAAATTGTCAGAAGTTCTTTCTTACTAAATTATAATATGTTATCTTCCAGATAAATGCCTGTCTTTATTTCCTTACACTTTTCATGGACTATACTGTCTTGATGCCTGCACATTTTCTCTTTCTTCTGCCCATTCTACCTTATTAGTCTGGTGAGAATTTTTCATGATCTGGTTGAAACATCATCTCCTTGGTGAGGTTTCTAATGGTTCCTCAGATAGGTCGTCTTTTGTTTTCATCTCTATAATAGTACTATTAAAAAAATAATACTTTGTTGTAGGGTTGATCCTTTGATCTTGGGTTATACGCCATAAAAGGGTCAGAAAAAACGACCCCCTGGTAACTGTTATTTAGAGGCAGTTGGGGGGAGGTATGTAAACCCCCAGCTCGAGTAAATGTGGGAGGTACTGACTGGCTTTCAACTGGTGGTTTCTTCAGGCTGTTTTTCCCTACTCTACTGTTCCCCCATTAAACCCGCTCTCCAGAAAAACTCTTGTCAGAGTTGTGCCTGCTCTGGCAGGCAACGGTTTCTGGCACTTTGGCATTGCAATAAGCTCTTTTTGAGTCTTTAAAAGGTCCTTTACTTCATTTATTTCTACAAGACATTATGGAGCTGCATCATCACTGTTCTTCTAATAACCAAGAAATTTCCTTGTTTTGTTTTTTTTTTTTAAACCTGGGACAAATGGTAAGAGTAAACAGAGATCAAGAAGGATAGAATACCAAAAGCAGAGTCAAGGAGGATAGAATACCAAAAGCAGAGGTCAAGGATAGAATACCAAGAGTGCTAGTATACAGAGATACAAAACTTTCTGGGTCCTTAGAATACTCTGTTCCTGAATTTAAATTTTAGCAAGAGTTAATTTAGTTCTTGACTTACTCTTGAGAATATTGTCTTTTGGGATTCCACCTTATTGTGTAGGGACTATCTGACTTCCAAGATGGGGGCAGATTCTGAATGCTCTCCTTCTTCATAAGCCACTGAAATCAAAAAAGAGAACATGATTTTTAGTTATGTTTTGAGTTCAATTTTTCATTTCTGAAAAATTATCTGACATAGTATTTTCAAATATTTTCTGTCTCATTTTCCCCTTATCTCCACGAATCTGATTTAAATCTGTGTTGTACTCCCACAGTATCTTTTGTATATTTTTCCTTTAATTAATTTTTTGTTTGTTTTTGAACAAGATCCACCTGTATTCAAGGTTACTTTTGCTCTGTATTCAAGGTTACTTTTGCTGTGTGTACTCAGAGATTTCTCCAGGTAATTAGGATCATATGCCATACTGGGGATCTAATCCAGGTCAGCCATATGTAAGGCAAGCACATTACTTGCTATTCTTTCTTGAATCCCTTTCTTTTACACACCCTGCTATTTTGCTTTAGTAATATAGTCTGTGTGATGTCTTCTGATATACATTCTAGTCCACTTATATCTCTTTCTTCTTGGTTTTGTATGGTTTTAATACAGAAATCCACTTTTGACTTTGTTATTATAATTTGTTTTAAAACAATATTATCTATAAATTTATGTGGTTCTTATTCAGAGTTATTATATAACATTTTAATTTTATTTTATTTACATTTTCCATAGTATTTATTTAAATTTATTTTTCTTTGTTTTGGGGCCACACCTGGTGTCACTCAGGGGTTACTCCTGGCGCTGTACTCAAAAATGGCTTCTAGAAGGCTCATGGAACCATATGGGATATTGGGGATCAAATGCAGATCAGCCTCTTGCAAGGCAAACACCACTGTGCTATCACTCTTGCCCCACATAATATTTTTAAATAGTGAATTACGTATATAATTTTATTATCTATGTCTGATGATCCAAACATTTTTGTTCTTTTAGAGTAAAGATAATAAAGTGGCGGTTGGTTCCTGTCTCCTTAGCATCTGGCCACATTCCTATATTTAATATATTAAAACAAATCAAAGATTCTAGAACACAATACATTTTCTCCAATGAGAATTTTTGTTGGTCTTTTTTTAGGGGGTTAAAGAATCCTAATCTTGGTTAACAATAATCAATAGCATTGAGTTTAACTAGGCCCCTGTGTTATATACGTGAACTGAAAGTCTAGCTAGTATTGATTTATGTCTGAAACTCTTGAGAGTCTAGTCATTTGGGATCCCACTTTCACATGGAGTTATTAGTATATTCTCATTTGGGAATGTCCTGGGGATATTTGGGAATGTTTCATTCTTTGAAAGTCACCAGAAACACAATGTGGTTTTGTAGCTGTTTCTTCCAAGTATCACAAATACTCCCCTCAAAGCATTTTGCAGAGGAGCCAAAGATTTGAGAGCTTGGTTCACTTTTCTGGATACTCATGCTGCCTTAGATTGTGATGAGTCATCTTGTTAGTCCTTAAGAGCTTTTAAGAACATAGTTTCATATATCATCCTTCCTTTATGCTGTCCTAGGTCAAGGACTGATTAAAATTACCTAGATTTACATCAATTGAAGAAATATATAGATAATGGCTTCACTACAAATATTTTCAGAGTTAAAAATTCGAACATTCGGGGGTGGGGAGGAGGGCAAAAAAGAAACTCGAACATTCTTAGCATTCAGAATATTGCAAGACTCACATTTGTCAATAAATATTCTGTGCTAGATGAATCTTTAGAACAAGGATATCAATGTCTAATCTAAAAGATTTGACTAAGGGAAAAATGAGATTGCTTGTATAAGCACACAATTCACATCATCACCGGGTGTATATATGGTAAGTTCAGAGAAGCTTTTTAACCTGTCTAAGATCCTAGAGCTAAGAGAAGAGGCAAAAATAGAAATCAGAATTTCTGATTTTCACTCAGCAGTTCTATGAGAAATGATGCTCCAATGAATAGCTATGTTGCCTACAAAGGCAAATATCCCTAGGAGTATGGAGTTCATTGCTAATGGTCTCCTGTCAGGACAAAACTATTTCAGTACAACACAAATGCTGCCCAGAATCTCTCTGGTTGCACATAAATTGACCGTTTCAACTCACAGTCTGGTGATAGTACACTGCACGCACAATCCAGTGAAGCAACAGACCAAATAAATGGGACCCGTGTAGCTCTGCTACCCAAGAAAGAGAAAGAGAAAAGCTGGGAGAATGAAGTTTTTCTCTCTCTACTTTGCCTTTAAATTGAGCCTGGATTTGTGCTGAATCCAGCTAGAACTACATAGTAAAGGTGATAGTGGCTTGATTATTGTATTTTGAATTTTTAATCTATTCATCTTGAACATTGCTTAATTAGTACCACTCAATTCATTCATCTAAAAAGAGGGCATGCTTTGTACCCTCTAATACAGGTGTATTAGTAAGATACACAAAACTTTCCTTGAGAGATATTTTAGCCTAATATATATGAACAGTCACAAGAACACAGTTTTAATATCTCAGAATACCTTGGCACTGGTGTCCCAGAGAATTGCTTGCTTGGGGTCAGAGGAAAGAGCATTTTTGCAGGTGGGTTTTCTCCCATAGCTATAATCATAGATTACATGTTAGATCTCCATCCATTAAAAAATAATACCAGAGAAGACCCTGATCTCTATATTTGGCTTAAAATGGATGAAAATGGTTGTGACTATATAGGTGTTTACTATTTCTAAAGGATGTGAGTTTGCCTCTAGCTATATACCCTTCAACTGTAAGAGATAGAGACAAATATCTAGAGGAAAGCTTTGAGAAGTTAATGCAAGCAATAATATATTTTTTTATGGAGGTACATTTTCAGAAAATTTAGGATAGTCTCTAGAAACCGTATTTTTATAGACAGTCAGAGAGGAAACAGGTTGATTATTCACTTGTCAAGTATGCTGTCATCCATTTTTAATTAGATTCTTTCAATTCTAGCCATGGTTATATAAAGTAACTTCTTCTAACTGTATCCATTTTACAGATCAATAGAAAAATAACAAATACCTGGACATTTATTTAAATTGTTTAAAGTAAATTTGACACCTAGTTAGTACAAATACTAATATAAGCAATTAACAATTACTGTGAACTTACCATGGGGCCAAGAACTGGGTTAAGCACTTTGGAAATATGTTTTCATTTAAACTTCAGGTTGAAATTTTACAACAGGGAAAAAAAGGATAATAGAGCCAGTAAGTGATGAAGATGGGATGAGCTTGATCTGATTCCCAACTAAGATAGAGTTTTCTTGCAATTATCTCTGAGCTTGTATGTGGATATGCTTTCCTGGTTTTCTTCAGTTCTTAGTTCTTCAGTTCTTGGCTCTTTGCAATGATATCTTATATTTTTCTTTAACTAACTACCTGATATCACTATACTCTGCTCTTGATCACTCCAGGAAAAAAAAACATAGAAAACCTCCCCCACACATAATTTGCTGGATTCACTATTCCATTGTCATTAGATCTTTATAATTCTGCAAAGTAAATATATACTCTCTGTTTACAGATGAAGATACTGAGGTTTAGAGCGTTTTAGTACACTTGTTCAAGGTCACAAAACCAGAAAGTGATGAAGTAGGATTTTAAATTGAATCAATCTAATGCTAGGGCCTGTATCTTTCCACTTTCCATCCAGGGTCCCCTGAACGTGTCCTGGGGAGTAATCCTGTGCTCACAGTGTGTTAGGGGATTAGAATTCTGAACAAAGTGCTTTCTAATCATTTTACTCTCAGAGGGCCTCCACTTAAGAACACTCCAATTTTTTTAGCATGAAAAGAGAACTTTGGAAAGTACAGAAAGTGCTTTCATTCCAGATAGAGGGCTAGGAATTAAAAAAAAAAAGAATTTGCAAAGCAAATCTGTGGGAGAGATTGCTAATACCACTAGTTTCCTTCTCATATAAGAGAAAGAGACATTTGAGAAACGTTGAGAAACGACTATTGTGTGAACTTAAAAACAAGAAGTAAGGTCAGAAGTGCTGTGGTAGCAGGTCGGTGGAGGAAGTAGACTCTAGAATAACAGCTTTGACTGCAGGCCAGTGTTAATTAGGTTGTGGGCCTGAAGTGAACAAAGATTGAGCTTTAACTATTTGTTTCCAAGTGAAGAATCTTGCTCCTTTCTGTTCTTTTAAATCCTCACATTAATAAAATATTTCTAGCAGAAATATCAGAGGCAAGAAATAACAAGTATAGCAGATATTATTATTTTAAAAAGCCCACAAGAAGCAGCTAGGAAATTGACAACTGATCCCTAGGCATGTTTTACAGCTTTGCTCTTTATCATGGATAAAAGATGATTTCCTTACAGATATTTCACAAGTTGTTTGCAGTTGCTCTTGTCTTATATCACTAAAACACAAAAACATTCATTTAAAAGGATATAGGCACATTTATGTTCATCACAGCACTTATTACTTTGCTTAGTACACTTATTTGTTTCCAAGATATGGAAACAAAACAAATGCACAGGTATGGATGAATACCATATTGTGGTACATATACATAATGAAGCTCTAAAAAATGAAAGGACTCATATAATTTTATGAAAATATTATGCTGATGGAATCAGAGGAGATCATGCTGAGTGAATTCAGTCAGAAGGAAATAAATATATACAGAATAATCTCTTATATGTGGTGTAATGGTAAACAAACCTCAACAAGAAAGGGTTAGAAACAGGGTTTAATCAAAGGAGAGGCAAAGCAGGGAGGGGCCTTAAGCCACCTCCTTAGGCTGAAAAGGGAGAGAGAGCTAAAGTTGGGAATAGGGCAAGGGGTCAGCCAGGGAGAGGACCAGAGGAAAGAGAACAATAGGAGAGTCCAGTAAACAGTTTCTCTAGCAGTTCAGCAGCAACCATCCAGCAGAAGCAACTCTGCAGGGGCATCACCCCAACACTTCAGCCTAGATTTTATATACCCCTCAGCCAACTGCCCCAGACTGCAGTGATAAGGGCTCCCTCCTAACTGATTTCTTAACCCTTAAAAAATAGTTCCCTCTCATGGCTGACCAGGGGCCATAAAAGTCTCCGTTCCCTTACATGTGGGACTTAAATACACACTACAGGATAACAACAAAGGACCAAAGGCAACAAAAAAGGATAACTGTTTTCAAGTTGTCAGGATGTCATATGAACCCATTCTGGAGCAAGTAGGTGCCAGAGCACTATCAGGGCCTTTCCCAGTAGAAGTCTGACTCTTGGTGCTGGTACAGAAAACTGTGCTGGTTCCATAGATAGGATTCAATGTTCAGGGGTGAATGGCTAATGTCCTATCTTCTGAAGCCTAAGCCAAGTTACTATGACAAATGTTCAGGGTGCAACATAAAATTTATGCATTCCTATCTCTATTAGATAAGAACTTGTTTTTATTTGTAATATTTCCCCATTTTAATGTGCTTATGCAAAAAGGAACAATGCCACATGTACTACTGATGCATATAGGGGTAAAAATAACAAGCTAAAGAATCCCTATAACCTGGTTCTAACATGAACTCAGAACTCAATGGGGGGAAAACTGTCACTACATAAGAAAATAGACAATAAGAATTATACCTATTAAATATGTATCTCTAAAGAAATATATGAAGGAGATATACATATCCCTTTGAGTCTTTTAAAAGAGTCTGTGGAAAGGGAGCAGGGTTTCCTGTATTGCCACCTCTCAGTGAGGTGAAACCAAAAGATGATACTTGATGCCCTGACTGACATATGATTTGTGCAAAAACCAGGATCTCTAATTCTAGAAACCTGACTGTGACAACCATAATTGAGAAGAACTTTTACTGGGATCACAAAGAAAGACTTTGGAGTTAGACAACTTAGTATGTCTGTAACCTGTAGTTTGACTTAAGGCAGGGTGTTTCATGGGTAGGGTCTTCCTGTTTTTAGACCAAATGTTTTTCTTTTCTATTTCCTTGTACTTTGCTGTGCCTATGCTTAAAAATACAAAAATCAAATAACCAAACAAAAAACCTTCTGTTTTCTTTATTTTTAAAATTTCTTATCTTTTAAATAGGGGCTCCCACCTTTTACATAGAACATTGGACATGGATTACTTTGTTTTACCCCATATTACTGCATTTTTCTATAAAATTAAGAAGAAAGGAAAACAAAGCCTGGGGTCATGGGTCAAGTGTTCTCAGATACATTGGTGGAGAAGAAATGAGGACAGAACTAAATGTTCAAGCCAAAGTCAATGACAATAGAATTAAGAGACCATAACATTAATCATCTAAATTTAAATGGCCCTGTTATATTGGTAGGCCAGGGATGCACTCTGGGTTTATTGGTAATAGGAGGTCAACACTAGTGGTGGGCATGACCTTGACTCACTGTATATCTAAAATTCAACTATGAAGGACTTCATAGTTTGATTTTTTGATCAATAAAATACATTTTTTTAAAAGGATAACAGATCCACACCATCAAACCTACAATTGAATTTGGGGGAAGGATATTAAAAAAAGAGGCATTGAGGACTGGTGATTGGTATGGTTTTGGAATTATGCACAGAGGAAACTAATATTAACAATATATCAAAGAATAGAACCATAATATTTTTTGTTATGGGATCACACACAAGACGTTCAAGGCTTACTTCTGGCTCTGAGTAGACTCAGACAACTGAAAGTAGTAGATGTCAATAAAAGCCATGGGGAATGATAGATAGATCATTAAATTTGAGATATGACTGTTTTTCCTTTTTGGTTAAGTCTGGGAAGACTCAGAATATGACTGTCCTCATACACACATCATGTCACATGGTGACTAGGAAGAAAATGCCTGATTAGAGCATTGGTCATGAGGACAGGTTCTTAGAGGACATGGGTTTTTAAAACCCTCTGTGGCTGCATAACTGTTTTAGATTTATTCGGGATGGACATAAACTAGAACATTTTTAAATAGGGATATCCACTGAGTAGTTGGGCACACTGCCTAGTGAGTACTAGCAACGGAAATATATAATAGTCTGTTTGCTTGGGTTAGAAGTAGACAGAAAGAGACTCAGAGATGTGATTTCTCAACTTAAAATTTTCATTTTTTTCTTTCTTATAAAGCTCATTCATGGTACTTCTAAAAAATTCTTTAAACTTTCAGAAATCTCTCAAATGAACTATTTCAAGTCAATATATTTCCTCTCCCAGATCCCATAAATAACTAACAAATTCTAGCCTGAAATGCCAACCAACTGCATTCTTTTTTTTCCATGGCACATGGCTAGGTCATAGAATAATCTTTTTACTTTTTTTAATCCCTGGTACCACAAACAGGGATTTGTTTGCTTCAGGGACCACTCCTGGTGGGCTGGTGTAGAGTTTAGCTTTCTTTACACACAATCACATCAGCCCACTTCTTTAAAAAAGTGTTTCCAGTTGCATCTTGTTGAAAAGAACAAGAATCTGGCATAGCTTCTCGCTTGTTTGAATCAATGATAAAAATTATAAAAGCAAGAGAAACTTGTACCAAAGAGGAGAAAGGTAAGACACTTGGGAACAGAGGTTGGGAAAGGATCCTATCTCCAGGGTTGAGTTTCATCATGCTCTGAATTTTTTGGTTTTAAATATTTATAACATTATTAGCTTAATGTTTGCCTCCCATGATAAGCTAAAAAGATTGGGTTTGTATAAGTCTACCTCAGTGAAAGTTATGGACATGCCCTGGTCAAGAATCTGACAGTGGAGTTAAGATCTCTATGTTATCATTATAGCTTCACTACCTGTTAGCAAAATAATCTTTCCAGAGCTCAGTTTTCGGAGCCATATGACAAATATTATAGTAAAACCTGTCTCTAGAATACTTAGAAAATGATATGGTTGGACTTGATATCATGGTACCTGATACCTATACAAACTAGATGAGCTCTGACTGTTGTAAATGTTCTTCATAACTATATCCCTAAAACTAAATTCACTAAATTTGTGTTAATGTAAAATAGTTATGATTAAAATATAAATAAACAAAAATTTTATTTATTTCCATCTTCAAAAAAGGTCTGTTTTTCTTCTCTCTCTTTTTCTGTCTCTGGGTCACACCTGGCAGTGCTTTGGGGTTACTCTTGGCTCTGCACTCAGAAATCACTCCTGGCAGGCTGGGGAACTATATGGTTCCCTCAAGTCCACTAAGAGTGATCCCCATGTCTAGAACGAGCAGTATACCCTGAGCACAGCTAATGTGACCAAACAACAATAAAGCATAAATTAGGATAAATGCCCAAAGTTGTTCATACAACATCATGCCTAATCATCAATACAAAAATATACCTATACAGTTTCATGACTGTTTACAAAAAATCATATCTGTGGAAAGGTGATTCATGTCGACATTTGAACATATTTTTCTTCTTAGTGCACATACTTTAGCAGTACCTCCAAATGGAAGCCACAATAATCCACTGGGAATTCTGTACAACAAAGAATATCCTTGTTTAGAACTTCCTTTGAAGTCAACTCATTATTCTTACTGTGAATTTTAATGTCTTTCTTTCCTCTCTTTCCTTAAAGCTACACTATGAGACATCTGTTATAGAGGATGTATCTAACCAACAAACGGGTAATTTCTCTCTGATGGTTGTTAATGCAGATGGATCAGAGGGACCTGGTATTTATTTAGGGCAGTGGCTTTATTATTTAATGAATTTATATGATTTTAGATGATGCTGATTCATTTAAAAACTAGTTGTTCTCTGCTTTTATGGGATGAAGTCTAACATCTCAAATTATCTAAATAATTTGGGGTGGGTGACTTTGTATTTGATGGGAATTTTTTTTCTTCGCCTTGATGGAATCAATTTATAGAGATGAAATGTCATTCTATCTGGTGTTATAATTTCTTTGAATTCAAATCTTTCTAGATTATTGGTTCCAGTAGCATTGATATAACTCCCACTGTGTGCAATTGGGATTTTGTACCCTTTAAGAAGGGCATTATCAAATAAGTAGGAAATCATTATAATGAAAATCATGAAAAATATGATAAAATAAGGGCCCTAAAATAACCTAAGTCACCCATGTAAGTAAATTAAATATTTTTTATCAATTGGGTATCTGGCTTTCTTTACTTTTTTTTCTTTCTTTTTGGGCCACACCCAGTGACGCTCAAGGGTTACTCCTGGCTATGTGCTCAGAAATCGCTCCTGGCTTGGAGGACCATGTGGGACGCTGGGGGATCAAACCATGGTTGGTTCTAGGATAGCTCGTGCAAGGCAGACATTTTATAGCTTGCTCCACCTCTCTGGCCCCAAAAGAAAACTAGGTTTGTTTGTTTGTTTGTTTGTTGTCACATCCGGCAGCTGGCAGCTTTCAGGGGTTACTCCTGGTTCTGTGCTCAGAAATCGCTCCTGGCAGGCTCAGGGGACCAAATGGGATGCCGGGATTTTAACTGGGGTCTGTTGTCTGAATGCAAGGGAAAGGCCTTATTGCTGTGCTATCACTTTCTTTACTATTAATTTAAAAGAAATCAAAGGCAAAATTTAAGAATGTCCTTTATTTTTTATTTAAATATTAATTTTAAAATAAGTATAGCTTACAATTTACATGTGAATGCAATTATGAGAAATAATAGAGATAGAACCTACCTACCTATCTTTTACCAGTTTCCCTCAATGAGCATCTGTAAATACATCTTTCATACAATGTCATGATATTAATACTGACAGTTAAGGCTCAGTCTAACATTAGGATTCCATTCTCCCTTTGTCACTGCCACTCCCACACTTTATTCTCTCCTTTATTCTTGCTCATGAAACTCACTAATCCTCCATTTTCTGTGATTCTGTTATTTTTAAGGACAGTGTATAGACAAAATTGTATAGTATGTCATTGATTTTGTTGTAAAGATAAAGGATGCAGTGACTGCTGTGAGGATTAAAGAGAAAAAAAATGGAGGGCAATTATGGTGCTGCCATTGACCTCAGATCCAACACTTAACCTCATCTAAAAAAATAAGCTAAATCTGCTAATTATGAAGATCCCTTCCAGTTCAAAATTTCTATGGTTCTATGAGTCAATCAAATGCTATTGCATCCTAATAGATATAATTGGAAAGCAGAATTGAGGCTTTGGGAATGAGAACTGAGAATCCAGCTTCTCTATAAGGATATTTCTAGCAATGTTCTCATTTTTCCTATTAGATGGTAATTTTCTTGCCATTTAAAATATCCCTTTATTTTCTGATACTAGCAAAGAACATAATATTCAGAGATTTTCCCCTTCCCCTTCTCTTAAGTAGGATTATAGAGCCTCCTCTGAAAATTACTTAAATAAGAAAAGTGTAAAACCATTATTTGCAACTCCGCACCTTTGTGCTCTTTCCAAATTTCCTAGGAAGGAAACTAAGTGAGACATTATACAGAGTTCCTTCTTGTAGTAAGGAAACCATAGACTGAACTTGATGGAAGGGTCAGGTGTTAGACTGTTATAGCTCCCAGTGCAAATATGATACTATTAGGACCTCTTCAAAATGTTTAACCAATTCAGCTCATGTACTGAAGAGCTTGTTTTCTCCCACTGTCTGGAAATCCATAATAATTTGAACTTTGAACCTATATATTAAGCAAAGACTATTAGGATTGGTGTGAACAGAGCAGGTATAGGCAATGTGATATCACTGTTTTTTTTTCACACCTCATTTACTATGGTTTTTCCAGTACCTCTAATACCTCTTGAATAGGATTCTGTGGCTACACTGTATTTTTCCCTATGAGACTCGAAGCCAGTATAAAGTAATTGTGATATATCTATGACTAAGTCAAAAGTAGATGTTGACAGCATCGAAGAAGGGGTCCACAATCTATTCTTGAATTTGCTTTAAATATAGAAAGAAGGTATTTGCATTTATTTTTAGTTTTTTTTAAATGTGAGATTCTGTGGTTTAAATGTTATTAATAATGGCTTCTTATGGACAAAATTCCAATACACACATTACTAAATGTGTCTCCACCTCTTCCAAGATCCCCAAAGACTCCTCCTTTACAAACCCCATCCCCAGCTCAATTATGTGGATTAGTTCTCATTCTCCTATTATGTTGAAGATGGGATTGATTTCGAAGGTAAATAAAAAACCAAGAAAATTTATCCTCTCCATTTTTATTTGTGTTTCTTTAAATCTCATACTGACAATAACAACAAAAATAAATGTCCCTATAATTTTTGTTCTTTTCTCCTTAGTCAACTGTAAGTCAAATGTATCGAATGTATCGACCAATAAGTTAAACAAAAGCAATTGGGTTAGTTTTCTTCAGTGTGTCACAAAATACACATGTATTTGTGAGCTATGAAATAAGAATTATATTATTTTGATGATTCTGTGTATTATTAAATACTTTATAATATGCACTAAAATAGGCATTTCTCAATATAGTATAAGCAGTAAAATATAAAGAAATAATTTTACTTGAAAGTTTCTACTTGGAATAACATTAAATAAAAAATTTCTCTGAGTTATAAGGCAGAGCATGGAAAAAGAGTCTTTTATTTTAGTGCCTTTAATAGCACCTTTCCTTTTTTGTCTAAGTGATCCCCATTCTCATGCTGTATTCAGCTCATAAATAATGTGTCATACCTGGGTGATATATTGGGGAAAGATGCTAAGTGCAAGTAATAGGGAAATGCCTCATTGTTACACTGGGTGAATATTTTGATTCATCCATAAAATAAGAAGGAACTACATGAAATGTAGAAATGAAGAAATGAAGTGCATTCTAGGAATCCAGATATAAGAACCAAAGGACAGGCTTACAGGTATCACAGCTTGGGGGAATCAGTTCTAACTGATTGTCTCTGCCTATGTGTGGTTTGCTCAGTAATCTCTGTTGGGGAGTTGAGTTGGATTGGTTCACCTTGACTTACCATGTGGCCACAAAGGGCTAATCTCTTTGACTGACAGTATTTAAAAAGCAGGTAACAGTGAAAAGTTAATCCCCAGATGAAAATTTCAGGGCTATGTATTAGGAAGAATTTAAGTTGAACTTCATAATCAAACACCTATTTCCACATGAGATAAACATGCTGAAAAGAATAATAATTTTAGTAGTGCCACTGAAGAATTTAACTATTTTTGTATAGCAGACTAATCATACTATCCTATGCCAAATGCACAGAACTTGGACATACTTTTCATTAGTCATGCAAAATATTTTAACATATTATATATAAACAATATATATAATTTTATATGATACTCTATTAGCTAAATGATTTATTGATATAGTTATATCAAATAAATATGCATATATGAAATAGAGTATAACATATATGTTATATATTTGAACTAATATATTACTATATGTTTAATTACTAATTAATTGAATTAATAACTAATGAATTGAACTAATATATATTATATACTGATATATATTAGTATATATAATATAAATACGTGTTTTATATAATAGTGATACTACTATGTGAAGGACAGATTTGTCTATGCCAAATGCACAGAACTTGGACATACTTTTCATTAGTCATGCAAAAAAATTTAACATATTATATATAAACAATATATATAATTTTATATGATACTCTATTAGCTAAATGATTTATTGATATAGTTATATCAAATAAATATGCATATATGAAATAGAGTATAACATATATGTTATATATTTGAACTAATATATTACTATATGTTTAATTACTAATTAATTGAACTAATAACTAATGAATTGAACTAATATATATTATATACTGATATATATTAGTATATATAATATAAATACGTGTTTTATATAATAGTGATACTAGTAGTTAAAATTTTATCTTCTTCCTTCTTTTCCCTTGTATTTTTCTTTTTGTTCTACATTTATTTCTTTTTTATTTTATTTTTTATTTAACCAACTTTATTACATACATGATTGTATTTGGGTTTCAGTCATGTAAAGAACACCACCCATCACCAGTGCAACATTCCAGATTGATGTTAGGTAATCCCTGGATTATCAGTATTATTTGAGGTGTATCAAAGTAAAAGTGCAGCCAGTAGAACCTTCATTATCAGCTTTGATCTAATCCTGAAGGTTCAAGTGTTCATTCAGGTTTTACATATACCATTATAGTTTGTCAAGGTGGGGTATTTGACATAAAACTGGAACAAAAACTGAGATAGGGCAAGAACTTTTCATTTACCTGGAGTTTTTCTTTGACCAATATCTATTTAAAGTTTAGTTGAAGGTCAGGCAGGATTCAGAAACTTGGAATTTTTAGTAATAAAACTGTAAAAAATGATCATAATTTTTGAGTAGTCCCTGTATTTATCTCCTCTTAATTCCCTTTATGTATGATAATTACATGTATTATAATTACTTCAAATGGGAGCCATCTTATTCTTGTTAAGTTGGTATCTGCATATAATGTTATGAAATTATGTTTGTCTTCAAATTTCCTTGAAGGTGATTGACACATTTCTATACTTTGCAGACATCCATGCTGCCTTCATAGTGGAAAAGCAAAAAAAAAAATAATAAAAAGAAATTTCTTAAGCTTTAATTTTTTAATTTTTGGCCATACTCTGTGGTACTCAGGAGTCACTGTTGGCTTTGTACCCAGGAATTACTCCTGGAAAATCCAGAGGAATCAGATGTGATTCTGGAGATCTAACGCAGGTCAGCCATGTGCAAGGCAAAGTCCCTACCCACTATACAATCTCCCTGGTTTCCTGGAGGTCTTAACTTTTATTATAGCAAATTGGATTCCACAGTAGAATCTTTAAAGTGCAAAATTTTTGACTTAGAAGAGGCTTATTAAGTAATAGAATCATAGGATGGAGAGATAGTTCAAAGAGCTGAAATGCATGTCTAGCATGTGGAAACCTGATGTTTGATCTCCAGCACTGAGGATATAGTCCTGATAACTCCTGAGAAGGGTAACTCTTCAGCATCTTGGGATAGGACCAACACATTGCTGGAACAGTCAATTACATTCATGATAGATAATTACATAGTCTCAAAAATGCATGCCCTAAAGATTGTGTTAGAATATATTATTAAGAGAAAAAAAATACAGGTTCTTTTGCTCTAAAGCGTGTTGAAAAGAGGATAATTGAGATCAAAATGAAGTAGAAAGTTGAACAGCAGATTGACACATTGCCCTATGGAAAGAGACTCCATGTAAGGAAGGAATAGTCTGCAACAAAAGGTGAAAAATATCCAGAACAAGGGGAGCATGGAAAGCACTACCTATCATCTGGATTAGTAAATACATTGGTCACCTATATAGCCAGTGAGCCTAGATAGAGTTCTGTTAGTAATGACTTCCTGCACACCTGTTTTTCACTAAAAGAAAAACTGCTAAAAACTCCATCCATTTGAACTGTTCTAGGGGAAGAAGGTAATTGTTCCATTTTAAAATTCTCCAAGATTACTCAGAAGTGCCCTTAATCAGAGAATAATATTTGATGCTGATCATGCTACATGATGATTGTGTGAAAGAGAATATAGGGGAACTGTGTAAGTTATGGCATTATGCACTAAATATCAAACCATATTACTCTGTTTGAAGCTAAAGCTTTGTCTAGAATCTAAACTCATTGGGTTCTTTTTCTGTTTCTATGTTTTCTAGAGAGTATGAGATACTACTTTCAACTCTTTTTTTTTTGGTAGAAAAGTAGCTTTCTGGTTATATTCATGTAGAACAAAAGTATAGTTTTCATATATTTTAGTATTAGACATTGAATCCTGATCTTAGTAATCTAGGAAATATTCCAAATCATCAGTACTAATATTTATAATAGCAATAACATACTTACTTTAACTTAAATAAATAAAGTTAATATGTCACTGAATAACAAGTCAAAGTCAGAACCATACTACTTATAGTAACAAATTTAGGGGCCGGAGCAATAGCACAGTGGTAAGGTGGTTGCCTCGCACCCAGCTAACCTAGGATGGACCTCGGTTCCATCCAGGCGTGGTCTCTCAAAACCATTTCTGAGTACATAGGCAAGAGTACCGAGCGTCACCGGGTGTGGCCCCAAAACCCAAAATTTAATCAGGCCAAGTTATAAATGTATGGGTTTTCTTTTCCTGTTATTTTTTTGTTTGTTCTTGTTTGGTGCTCAGGCTTATTCCTGACCAAGCACAAAAATTACTCCTGACAAGGCTTGTGGAATCATATAAGGTGTCAAGGATCAAATCCAGGTCTTTCACATGCAAAGAAATGCTCTCTCTACCTCTGTACTATGTTTTGCTATCGCCCCATATTTTTGGTTTCTATTTCAAACTCTCACTGATTCATTCACTAGTGATTAATGTAATCCTTAAAGAGCTTAAATAAGGTTTGATATTTCTCTCTCCTTCATATTCTCTTTTAGCCTGTTTTTTGTCATTCAAAATTCTCAGCTCTTAAAATCTTTCCAACTCCCATGCTTGCATCAGGGGCCCATCCCTTGCATCTGAGACAGATTTCTGTGTGCTCCCAAGGCTGAATTCATATGGTTTGATTATTCCCATTTAGCTCTCGAGGACAGCTGCTTGAGGGTGGTTGAGTGGGTTGCTGGAGTCTGTCCAGATCCATTTGGCTTGTGATAACTTAGAAGGTTTTGTTTCTTTCATTTGTTTCCCATTCTGGATTGTAAAATAAGGAAGTGTCACTGCTGTATGGAATGCGAAGGTAGCTGCTGGGTGAGGCTGAGAGAATAGTACATGTGCTTCATTTTGCCACCTGTTGGGCTGAAAAATTAATTCCTTTGTCTTTTGTGCTTTGCCCCTGGCCCCTGTGATTGCCTTTGGTTACAAGTTTAAGAACTATTTGACCTCACTTAAGTATAATGGCCATTTTAAGGCTAGAGCAATCTTCCACAAAACCCAAGATCAAGTAGACAGTAGAAAGTATCTGGAAGCATCTTGGGAAATTTTGCTTTACTCCTTTTTTATTTCCTATCTCTATTTTTCATGATTTTCTACTCCCCTTATCTTTGTGACACTGCCTCTTTTATCTTTCTACTTTTCCCACTCTTTGGAGATTTCTTGTTGATCATGTGGAATGTAGCCTTCACAGTATCACATGTTATACTTCCTTTCAGTGGACACAATGAATTTCTCCCAGCCTCCTGAGCATTAAGATTTTCTCTGTTTTTTTTTCCCTAGTCTAATCATCAATGATGAAGGGGGAGGACAAATAATATAAAGTTAATAAAAATATTTAGTGGTTCAGAAACAAGACCAAAAGGTAACTCCAAAACAAGGGTAAATAATAGATATTATAGATAAATAAATTTTATCCATATTCCCAGAGGTATGCTATACCATACACTACTTTTTCTAAGGTTCAAAATAGTGTTCTTTCTACACTAACAGAGATAGCTCAGGGCAGAGGAGATAGCACAGTGGTAAGTCATTTGCCTTGCACACAGCCGATCCAGGACAATAGTGGTTTAAATCCTAGCATCCCACATGGTCCCCCGAGCCTGCCAGGAGTGATTTCTGAGCTCAGAGCCAGGAGTAAGCCCTGATCGCTGCTGGGTGTGACCCAAAAACAAAAACAAAGAAACAGGTCAGAATGCTTGCATTAAAGCCCTAATTCTAATTTATAAAATGTAGCAACCATAATCTCAAATTTTATACCTCATTTTCTTTATTTCCACATAATATAAAATATATCTCACTTGTTAATTTATGGATTTTTGACACTCAATCTGTACCAGGCCTGGTGCGATTTTCAGCTATGTCCTATATACTAGAGTAAAATATATAAAAATTTTGATTAAGAAGTACAAATATAATTAACATGAAATATATATTTAATTATTTTAAAATTATTTTAGCCTTTTAAATAAACTTAAATAATAATAGTGACTATCTTGTATTAGTAATCAACTGAAGAAATAAATATTAACATGGCAGTCCTTCATAAAATGGACCCATATGTCTTTTGAATATTTTATGTGTATTTTCTTTAACAGCTATAACTCTTTCTAAATATTCTTTTACCGTGACGATTCTACCCACTGTTTATCTTGTCTTCTCTTTGTGAGCTGTTCAATAAGGAATTTTGGTAGAAGAGTCCCTCAGTTTAATGCTTATGATTGAATCATGTCATGGGATTGTCGAACTTGTTCTTATGGCCCCCATATGCGCTGATAATGCCACGGGGCACTGTTCCTGATCTGCATAGGCACATTGAAATGGGAAAATACTATACATACAAATAAGTTCTTATCTAATAGAGATTGGAACACACAAATCTTGTAGTGCAATGGGGCCTTACACCCTGAACATTGATATAATGACCTGGTACAGGCCTCAGAAGAATGGGCATCCTCCATTCATCCCTGAACCAGGGAAGCTATCTACGAAACATCCAAGGTTTTTCATAACAACACCTGGAAGCAGTCCTCTACCAGGGAAGACACTACCACAGCTCTGACATCGACCTGCTCAAAAGAGACTTCCCTTAAACTCAAAAGACTTGACAACAACAACGACCTGCTTACAGGACAGGGTTCTCTGCATTGCCCTTTAA
Organism: Suncus etruscus; assembly: GCF_024139225.1. Taxonomy (NCBI): domain Eukaryota; kingdom Metazoa; phylum Chordata; class Mammalia; order Eulipotyphla; family Soricidae; genus Suncus; species Suncus etruscus. The sequence continues at coordinate 29,781,944 of NC_064851.1, read as the reverse complement.
TTGTGAGGTGAAACGAGAAGACACTCTGCACCATCCTGACTGCAGTATAGGATATGCAGATTCCAGGATCTTTAATACATAAACATGATACCAACAACAGAGACTGTGTGAAAAATAAAAGTATATTGACACTACAGACAATGACCTGGATTGGACAAACTAGTTTGCCTGGAGCCTAGAGTTGGTCTTTTGCCAGGAAACTTCAGGGGTACGGTCTCTTTGTATTTAGGGCAAGGCTTTTCCTTTCCATGTCCCTCATATTTTGGTGGGCCTATGCAATAACTGCCACTCTAACACCGTTTTTACTGTACTCCTTTGACTCTAATCCTTAAGAAAAACAACCCACTTAAACTTTTGAGGTTAACTTAAACTAATATGCATGTCCATGGAAATGTAAAAAAAGTACTTTGCCTTCAATGTTTAAGGAGTTACATAAGTTTTATGTCTTTAGATTGCTTTTGTGTGCTGCTAAGAAATATTATGTACTACAATCTTGGGACTTGAGGGACAAAGTAATTGTACAGGGGTTCTGTTTTATTTTTCTTAATGTTCTTTGGCTGAAAGTTCAAAGTTAAGATATCAGCAATGGGACTACTGAGAAAGAAACATGGCAGTCCTTGTTAACTCATTCCTGAATACCTTTCTTTCTTTTTAACACAAATTAACCATATTTCTTAGTTTAAAAGTAAACATTATTATGCATTTTATATTTACAACCCATGAAGCTATTTACATTTTACAGTTTTGGTTAAAAATATACTTGTATGTTTGAATTGGAAAGGAACAGATAACTGATTATTGGGATAACTTGTCTAGAGTTGAAGTCACTGGCAGAGGTATAACTACAGTGGTGAATACAGAAAACAATTCTCAATTGGAGCATCCAGGATCACCCTTGTCCTTGGGATTTGACCCAAATAATTTTCTTACAATGTGAGAAACTTAGGTTAAGTGTGTGATTGCTCACCTGGCTTATATTTATGACTATTCCTCAGAAATGCAAAAGCCTAATTTGGTATTTATGTACAATTCTGTACAATTCATATTTACAATAGCGGTTCAGGAAAATAATTTGAATAGTAATAATAATAACCTGAAGAGTTATAAAGATTTCCAGAAGGTCAGAAAAGAAACAGATTTTAATAAATGGACATATCCAAGTTTTCCTCATATAGTCCTATGTTCATTGCAGCATGATTCACAATAGAAAAATTATGGAAATAAGTCAAGGAGCTAAAAACAGATGACTAGTTATAGAAACTATAATCTATATACTCAGAAGAATTCTATTAAACTCTAAGATAAAAGTTGCCACTTCATGGATGAAACTGGAAGTTATCATGCTGAGTGAAGTCAGCCAGGAAAAAGAAGAATAGAGAATGATCTCTCATACATGAGACATAAGAAAGCACAGCAATGGAATAATAAATGACCAAAAGAAACAGAATCTAAAAACTTTTATTTATAATGAACCTTACCATGTTAGAAAGACATGGCTTCAGGGGAAGGGTAAATAGAGGACTTGAGGTTGAGAGGGAGCTGAAATGAAATCTGGAGAAATTAGTGGGAGAAATAAACATACTTGTGGATGTTAGGATGTTTAATGTATAAAATACAACTAACAATATAGCATTACATATATAGCATACAATGTAAAGTACCATGAATGATATGAAATAAAATTATTTTTTAAAATCAATGCATATATAAAAAGACAAGCTTAAATGACACATGTTAGTCTGACACTGGTTCTCATCTATGATGGCAAATGGGAAGCATCTACTAGTTAAACAAATCCCAGTGTTATGTTGCAATTAATCATCCAGACCAATTAATCATAGTCTCTGGATAAATATGATACAGGTAGACATACTATATACATTTATATCTACATGCATATACCTTAATATTCATCAGCAATGCTCTTGTTCATACAAGACTTAAACATTGGCATAGAGAATACTGCATACTAAAAATGATCAGAACACCCTAGGTCATGTGTGTCTTACAATTAGGCTCAATAACTAAATCAAATGCATTTAACTAGAAACCTCTCAGGGCTTCTATGTTGTTGTTATCATGAATAAGTGGAAGCCATAAAAAAACTGAGCAGCTTTGAAGTGGGAGAGAAATGCTACTAACAATAATATGCTTTGATTGTTATTTTCTCCTTGGTTATAAGAACTTTGCCAAATATTATCTAAAACAAAGTTGGAGTCCTATTATATTTTTATCTCTTACAGCAATTCTAAGACCTAGCATCAAAATGTCTTCCTGTAGCACACTCTGGTTCATAGATCCCAAAGAGGTTGTGTATGTCATCTCAGAAATTCATTCTTCCTTGAACTTACAACATGTTTCTACTCTGAGGGCATTTAGAAAGAATTGCTTAGAAAAAGTCCTGCAGGGAGCCTGTCATAATGATGCAGCTTTAAAGAATATCCCAAACCACTTGTGGGGAATCACTATCCTTCTGCTTTTTGCTTTCTTTCTTCATCACCAAACTTTCTGCAGTCTTTTGGTTTGGCTTGCAAGGCAGAATTTATGCTCTGTTGCTTACTGAATAGCAATTGCATTTTATCCAATAGTCTTGTTGCGTTTCAATTTCTCACCAGCAGAACAAAGTAATATCTTTCCAAAATTTTGCTTAATATGTTTATCTTTATTTTTTTCATTGTTCACTCATATTAAAGGGATTTTTTGTCCTTAGCATGAAGTCAGGTAAAATATGTCCACTTTTGGCAAGCAGGTCACAATGTAAAATATTATATGGAGAAGCAGAAACTCTACTGCTTGTATGTGAATTTGTATATGTGGGGAGTCATGTATTTATGTGTCTATTTGTGCAATAAATATCTGAATACTTTGGTGTATGGAAATAATTGCCAAATGGGAGCTCTGCTTATCTTGCAGAGACTACCTGGTTGAGTTTCAGACACAAACATTACATTAACATCTCAGTCTCTGATCTTCCTATTTAACTCATCGAAACATCCAGAAAACAGTTGTTTTTTATGGTTAAGAATTGATATTTTGGATTTAGGTGGTGTAATTATTCACCCTATAAGTTTACCTTAGAATAGAAGAAGAAGAAGAAAGAAGAAGAAGAAGAAGAAGAAGAAGAAGAAGAAGAAGAAGAAGAAGAAGAAGAAGAAGAAGAAGAAGAAGAAGAAGAAGAAGGAGACGAAGGAGAAGGAGAAGGAGAAGGAGAAGGAGAAGGAGAAGAAGAAGAAGAAGAAGATGAAGAAGAAGAAGAAGAAGAAGAAGAAGAAGAAGAAGAAGAGGAGGAGGAGGAGGAGGAGGAGTACATGCGGTAAGGCGTCTGCCTTGCTCACACTAGCCTAGGACAGATCGCGGTTTGGTTCCCCACATTCCATATGGTTCCCAAAGCCAGGAGTGATTTCTGAGCGCATAGCCAGGAGTAACCCTTGAGTGTCTGTCACAGGGTATGGCAGAAACCCCCCCCCAAAAAAAAAGGAAAGAAGGAGGAGGAGGAGGAGGGCCGGGGAAGGTGGGTGGTAGGAAAGAGGGCATCAGGGAGGTGAGAGGAAAACTGGTTACATTGGTGTGGTAGAAAATATGCACTGGTAAAGGTTGTTGTACATTGTATAACTGTAACTCAATCATAAACAACCTTATCTTTGAAAAAAACTACATTATAAACATATTTTGACGATGGTGTTTAAATTTAAAAAATTTTAAAAAATGAAGTTCTTTTTTCAATGTCTTAAAATCTTTTACACACTATTCATTTCTCATCAAAAAAATTTTAGTATAACTTCCCATATCTCAGTTACCTGAGTCTAATTTGCCTTCCAATTAAATGCCCCTGGTTGTTTGGCCTTTTCCTCCCTGCAGTACAATTATACATTTCTCCTCTTTCCCTATCAGGTCTGGAAAAACACTCTACAGGTGTTTTTATATTAGCATATATATCTTCAGCTCTGAATGAACATAGTGGTTCTGAACTATCTGATATGAGTCTATGGGCTAAATTGATAATAAGCCTGTGGAGACAAAGATGTCAGCAATCTTTCTAGCTAGGCCAAAAAAGGTGAGCAAAATGCCAATTGCAGAACCAGTGGTGAACAAACTAACTGCAGAACAGAGAGACAGCACTGGATTAATGAAATCACAGGGTTCAGCCGGCGCCCGGAACTAAAGCAGCTTTCGGGAAGGCAGATGGCAAAATAATAAACCCAAGTTAATCGCAAAGTCAGGCGTCCAGTAAAGCAGCATCTGCTTGAAGAAAAAAGCGCAACAGTCTCTCCACAGTGACTTCTCTCCTGCTCCTGTCAAGCAGGGAGATGTGGCGAGTGGGATTAACAGGGCAACGAACCACAGCACCAAGGAGGCACATATGCAGCAAAGCTTTGACCTGTTTTTGCCTGGAATTTGCCCAGGTCAGCCAGCTGTAGATCTGATTATCAGAGGCAGCTTCAGTGCTGGTTTCCTCATTTTTTCTCCCACTTAAAAAACAGCCACCACCAGGCTCAATTGTTTGCTACCAAGCTTTCCACATTGCCGTTTATCAGAAACAGTCTGTGCACCCAAGAACATAACCTCATTTAAAGTGAGTTGGCAGGATGTCAACATCATGTTTCCCTGCCCCATTGGAGAAGCCTTCCCTTTAGGCCATTTGATTTTGTGTCTGTCATAATTACCACAAATAGCTTCCACTTCCAGGCAGAAGCAAAGAGGCTGCTATCCTGCCTGGACTCTGTCATCATAGTTGTTTTAGTTGGTGACCATGGTTTTAGGCTTGAATTTTTCTCCTACTTTATCATGCATGTGTATTTTCTTAACGTTATCTCATGGAGTTCTAGTGGATTGTAAGTGGGTGAGAAAATAAATTCCTGGAGGCTAGAGTGCTAGGACAATGAGCAAGGTCTTTGCCTTGAACATGGTTAATCAGTATTTGATCCAGGCTTCCTATATTGACTCCAGAGCTCTAAAAGGAATGATCCCTGAGGACAGAGCCAGACAGAATTCCTGAACATTGTTGAGTGTGGTCTGACTACCAAGACCAATAAAAACCAAAAAGCAAGATATAGAAGCTGGAGTGGTAGCACTATGGTAGGGCCTTGCATGTGACTGACCCAGGAGGGATTCAGGTTTGATCCCCTGCAACCCATATGGTCCTTTGAGCCAGGAGCAATTTCTGGGTGCAGAGCCTGCAGTAACCCCTGAGCACCTCCAGGTGTGGCCAAAAAACAAAATAACAACAACAAAAAAAAAACAACAAAAATTAAAAAAAAGCCACCAACAAAAAATAGATTTCTGAATTTGAGAAACATGGGGTTTTACTTTTTTCTTACTATAATTTTTTCTAAATTGTTACAAACCTTGGGTGAAGAGATAGTTTCATTGGTAGGACACTTGCCTTTCCTGTGGCCAACATGGGTTCAATCCCTGATATCTCCTAATATCATTATGGTCTCTTTTTTTTTATTTTATTTTTGGGCCACACCCGGTGACGCTCAGGGGTTACTCCTGGCTATGCACTCAGAAGTCGCTCCTGGCTTGGGGGACCATATGGGATGCCCGGGATCGAACCGCGGTCCATCCTAGGCTAGTGCTGGCAAGGTAGTCACCTTACCTTTAGCGCCACTGCTCTGGCCCCTCATTATAGTCTCTTGAGCCCTACCAGGTATGATTCTTGAGTATCACTGTCTATGTCCCCAAAATTGTTTGACAAAAAAATTTTTTTTTTCCAGTTTTGGGATTTTAATTGAGGGCCTCAGACATGTCAGACTTGTGTTCTATCTATAAATTCATCAAGTCTCCAGAGCCTCAAAAATTTGAAAATGCTAATACACCTTGTGAATAAAGAGATCAGAGTTGGAAAATTTCCTGATAATTTTAGGCTTAGAAATGTTTTTGAAGATTATTTATTATGACTTGATTTGTGTCACTCTTCCTGTCCCCATATATATATATATATATATATATATACATATATATATATATATACACATAAATGTATAACACAAGACTGAAGCCCTATCTTAGCTGATGCTGTAGTAGTATCAAAACAGCAGCTTAAACAAGATGTATCTTAATTAAGGCTTTGGAGACAGGGAAATCCATGAGGAAGGAGCTGGACCATATGCTGCTTCAGAAATTTACTTTTTAAAGTTTTCTTATATGAGGAACTTTCTGGGGCCACCTTCTCAAAGGCACTTAATGTTTTGAAGACTTTGTCCTTAAAACCTAATTCACACCTAAAGCCTCAAGTACCAATATAATCTCACTGAGGATTCAACGTATCAATTTTGGAGATGCACATTCTTTCTAAAGAAAATCCCAATGTCCTGGAGTATTTTAGTATGGGGAATTATTTAGTAACAGAGTTATTACAGATGCAAATGGTTTAAGATAAAGTCATACTGAAGTAGGCTGGAACACTAATTCAAATTTGGTGTTTTTATAAAAGGGACAAATTTTATGCAGATACACAGAGGGAGAGGATGAGAGAATCTCAGGATTAGGCTGCAACAGGCTAAATAACCACCAGAAGCCAGTTGAGGTCCATTGACTTCTGATGAATCATGACCTTCAAAATCCCCAGATTTCTAGTCTTTGGAATTATGAAAGAATACTGTGGCTCAAACTATTTAGTCTGTGGTACTTTGTTATGATAGCCTCAGGAAGTTAGCGCAGTATTATGGGGAATACGAATCTACAGAATTTATTTTGCGAAAGGTGATTTAATAGGCTTACGGGAATAGCAATTATAGCAAAGAGAATATTTTCAGCTCTTTAAAATTCTAAGAAGTTTAAGGCCCAATATAAATAAGATTGTTGGTGTCTTTAGATAGAGTTCATTTTGACTATATAGATATTTCACATGTAAAAGAAAAATCTCGGATTAACCAAGTGAGCTATTTTTGTAAAACTAATGGACACATGCCCTCTTATACCCCCATGCTCAAATTATAAAACTCGTTTCATTACTTGAGTTGATGATAATCTTTCAGTCTTGCCCGAGTAGCTGCAGCCTCCTTTAATTAGATGGGTTGGCAAAGATGTCCCAGGAGTTACGCTAGCTGTCTTTATGGTATTCCTTTATCCCACTGGCTTGAATTAAAATGGAATATCTTACAATTCACAGCTGCATATGAGTTAGTGGAATAGCTATTTTATTGATACATTCCTAAAGTTGAAAAGTGACATGCATAATTGACAGTTTCTAGAACCCATAAATTGAAAAAATTAATTTGGAGACTGGCATAGGCTTGTAAATTTTTTATTTTCCATACTTAGAATACTGAAAGAACAATCAGCCAGACATACCACATCAAACAAAACCAACATCTGTAGCAACAATGTGTTAGTTACAGTGTTTGTTGAAGTGAAGGAGTTTCCCAAAATTGATATTTTAGAAACAATGAATGCTACTATGATATTATTTGGGTTTACATTTGGATTGTGCTGTATAAGTTTTCTAAGTGATAGTTTCTGTATGTGATTTTAGTTTGACTTTACAAAGGATAATAATAATGACTAAATTCATTTTTACAACAGGGGAAACTGAGAAACTATTTAAAAAGATGCCTATTACGATGCTTTGGTAGGTGGTAAGGCTGGGAATTGGGCTCTTGATGGTGTGATCTTGAAGATCATAAAATCTTGCATCTTGAGCAAGATGGTTCTTCCAAAAGAGACACCTTAGCAAATTGAATGCATGTGGGTGTTTTTATTCTATTTTTCCTGTGTTGCTACAGACCTGCTATAAAGTCATCACAGAGCAATCTGCACTGACATTTGGGAAACCCCAGATTGCAGCTGGAGGCTATGTGACAGAAAGAGACCCAGAATGGAAATAGGTTCTGCTGTTTATGAAGGGAATTACTAGTGTAGATAGGAAAAATAGCTCATTTTTTTCTTTAATCGGTCATCTATGTTTGTGGTAGAGCTTGAACAATTTTATCAAAGGTGAATACAAATCAATCATTTCAGCTGACATTTTGAAAATACTTCAGGGTGGCATAAAGTTAATATATCAAATGTCATTAAAGGTTTAAAACAGCCAAGATAAAATAAATATACATTTTTAACTTTTTTTTTGTAGTGGCATAATATTATTCTTTTATACTTGCAATTTGCTGAACTATGCCCAAACCAGAGTGCCAGAACTCTTCCAGTTTTCCCTAAATCTACTCCATTCGCACTGCTTTTACCTTTATATTATGTTATATTGACTGTATCTCAGGATTGTTTCCATTGGCAATTGTCTAAGCACTTGCTTTGTTTATTTATGTTCTGTAAATGAGTGATGCTAAAACAGATTCAAACAAATGACAAGAAGAACTAGGAAAATAGGTAAGAATAAGTGCAAAGGCACTGGGACATGCCATGTCAATGAAACTGCTGTTTCATTACATTTGTTTATAGAATAGGTACAATAATAGGTAAACCAACAGAGCAATTGTGTGGTATGGAGGTGGGATAATAGGAAATGAAGCATGATATTTGGTGTTGGGCCAGACCATGCTGAGAGGTCAAGTGTGATGACTGAGAAGATGCTATTGGATTCAACAATTAACAGGCCATTGATGACCAACATGAGAGCCATTAGGTCAAGTGTTGTGGAAAGAAGCCAAATAGACTGCAGGAATTAAGAAGCAGTTTGAATATCAGAAGGAGAGACAGCTAGAATAAATGCTCCAAATGTGTGTTAACAGAGAAAAAGATGAAGGGGCAGGAACCAGATGGCATTGCATGTCAGGGTTGAGAGTAGCTATAGTTTAGGATGAGGAAAACCCCAACAAAAAGATATGCAGAAAGGGTCGGCACGGTGGTGCTAGAGGTAAGGTGTCTGCCTTGCCAGCATTACCGGGTGTGGCCCCAAAAAATATGCAGAAGAGTAAAATGAAGAATCATTGGTTATAAACAACAAATAATAATGAAGGTTATACAATACAATGAAACACTGAAGAGGAGAAGGCCTCTTGTATATTGCTTGTGCATAAAATGGGACAAAAGGGTAAAATGGTGTTTAGGGCTTTATGTCCACTGAACTCTATTTCTCCTGAGACCTAGGCAAATTTCACTAAACAGAACTGTTGTAAATAAGATCCTGGAAAGAACTGGAAAGGAGCTATGGGGAAAAGGAACAGGATGACCTGAAAGGAGAAAAAGTGATAGCTGGCACAGAGACACTTAAAAAAGGCAAGAAATCTATAAGAGTTTTTGGAAACCCCTAAATCCAGGGTTAGCATAACCAGAATCTTAGAGATTGGGTGCAGATAGGCAGAACAGAAAGGATCCAAAAGATAAAATGGAAGACTTCAAAAGAATTAGGAAACACTTGGGGCCAGAAAGATAGCATGGAGGTAAAGCATTTGCCTTGCATGTAGAAGGACAGTGGTTCGAATCCCAGCATCCCATATTGTTTCCTGAGCCTGCCAGGAGCAATTTCTGAGCTTAGAGCCAGGAGTAACCCCTGAGCACTGCCGGTGTGACCTCCCCCCCAATAGGAACCACAGAGAACCCAATGCCTACTTAAGAAATCTTTGGTTAACAACAAAGTCCACACTATACAGTCTCTGTATTAACAGTATGTATTCACAGTAGTTAATAACATAAACAACCTATCCATACCAGCCTTGCCTTTTGTTATTGAATTTCTGGTCAAGCACACTTTCAAATATGGTATATATTTAATTTTTAAAGTATTTGATGTCAATAGGATATTATAGAATAGTTACTACTTTAATAACTACTATAGCATAATACAAAGTACGTAATATCAAGATTATTTTTATAAAATGAAAATTTGAACATCATATTAATCCAAGAATCTTGATGGATATCTATTGATTTGAAATTTAACTCCCTAGTATGACTCACAGGCCTGCTCAATGGGGTCCTAAGGCACTCCATTTATAGAGAGAATATCTAGTGTGAGTATGAGAACTTCTGATGTCTTTTTTCTGGATCAAGAAGAATGCTTAGGATTGGAGTTTTATCAGAATCAGCCAAGAACATCTTCATATAAGGTGAAGACAGAATGATGAGACAGTTAAACTAAAGTAAAAGCCTAACACTATGCCAAAGGCAAATGTCATTTCCTCCAGAGATATGAATATTTTCCTGAGGAAGAATAATAAAATCCATTTGTAATATGTTAAATCATAGATAATGACATTTACCATTTATATACATAGTATTAAGTACCATTTTACTTACTAGTTATTTTAAGCAATGTTTTATTTCATTATGAAACATTATTAGGTATATACTTTGATCCTGTACATTTTATAGACAAAGAGAAAAACTAACATAGAGAGGTTAACTAATTATAAGGTTTCTATATAGTGGTCTTGCAGTTAGGAGAATTCAAATTCCAGTAATTTCAATATTAGTAAAAAAATTATATGACATACATTGAGAAAAAGATAACATTGGAATTTGAGGAGCCATATTTCCTACCTTCTTGCTTTTGGGACATCAAGGAGGTCCTTAAATTAGCACTAAGGACCTGGATATTAAGTTATTAATAAATAGTTTGGAAAACTATTTATTTATTGTGTGAAAAAAAGCTGTGTGTGGGGGAGACAGATACACAGAGAAAGAAATTATGAGAAATGGAAAATCATATATAACTGTGATTCCCATGGGGTTTGTGGCATACTTCTCTGTGGTTCCCATGGGGTTTGTGACATACTTCTCTCTGATTCCCATGGGGTTTGTGGCATACTTTTCTGTGAGACTGGGAAAATCCATGCATGACACAAGAATATAAAAGGTCAAAATGTGACCTGACACACATCCCTTCCTAGTGTTATCCCTCTTACTAGAAGCAAGCATGCATCTTTCAGAGCATTTGATAGGATTGAAGTAAATAGAAAAAGTAGTTGGTTTCAACTTCTTTATTCATTTTAGTGGAAAAGAGGCTGAAAGAGAATCAGTCTTTTGAATGAATTTAACTTGGATCCTATAGAAAGAATCGAGCAATGAGTCACTTCAATGATCTTGAACAAGACAATAACATAAAACTTATAACTGACCTACTTCAAAGCAAGGACGTGCCACCACAAGATGCACATATTTCAAACACATCAAATGAGTTGACTGGATTTTGCTCACTCAATTATCAGGATTTTCCACATCTAAGACACATTTATGGAATGTTAGATTTGGGTAACTTTCTCTGTCCTCTTCTTCATATAAATCTTTTTTTTTCCCCTGTGGAAATCTTATAAGTCTCAATGGATATAGCATGTATTTCTATTGTCATAAAGAACAGTAAATTATAAGCATGTCACTAAACTCTAAGCCTTTTTAAGAGCATACTTGGAATTATATTCTTGGTATTCACAGCAAGGAACAAAAAGCACATGGTAGGTGCTTAATAAAAGTTTGATGAATACATAAATGAATGAATACCTGTAAAACATTTAATGGAGCTACATTTGTTGTTGCTGTCACTTCTTATACATTTTGGTGGATTATTATTTTTTTTTTTTGCACTGGCACATTGCTCCTACTGAGAAATAAACAACCCTTTCCTTTCCCCTTGGGAAATTCCAAGGGTGTCATTTGTTAAATTGGGCTCTTTATGGCATGCAAATAATCCTATATCAATTTGTTTTCTCTTCCTTTATGAAAAGAAATCTGCTTTAAACTAGAATTCCCGTCTGATTGAGAACCTAAGTGCAAATAACTTTAAATCTTGATCATAAAAACTCCACTGAAGTATTAGTATTTTTAATGTTGTATAAGGAATACAGGATCTACACATGAGAGACATGTGTTCTATCCCTGAACTTGGCCTGCACTTTTTTTTTTTTCCTTTGGGGTGATGCATAGGCCCCACTTTTCTGGCCTGGGCTTTTTTACTTAATACTTAAAGTAATTTTGATTTGAAGAACCATTGTTTTCCCTTTTTAAATGAGTATAATGTGATCTAAAGTATTTGATTAACTTACTCAAGATAACCTTTTAACCAAGTAAAGAAGTCATAATTCAATGCTAGATTTATTTTACACCAAAAGTCACACAAGGGAGAGTAATATGGATATTTGCGCTCAGAAGGCTCTCTGACCACTGCATGGAGAATGATTCTCAGAGTAATAGGTCCCCAGCTGAACAGACATGAATGAGCACATGGCTGGGACTCCTGTGAGAGATAATGGGCAATTTTGATATGGTGAAAAGTAGATCTTTTAGTAGACATTTGCATTTATTGGTTTGAATTTCAGAAAGAATGGTTTGACTCATGAATATTATTATCATTTGTGTTGTATGATTATTTTATTTAAGTACCCACCAAATTTCAATTTAGTGGTCAGAAGAAATCAAGGAAGAATCTATTAATAAATCTGAGTCATAGGAAAATTACTCCATATAACCTGTTAAATAACTTTGTTGTGGATCACACCAAGAGATGCACAGAAATTACTCCTGAGTTTGCACTCAGGAATTACTTCTGACAGGGGGCCAATATTCTGGGGATTAAATCTGCATGAAAAGCAAACACTCTACCCACTGTACTATCCTTCCATCGTCTACCTGTTTAGTTTTTGGCCTCTATTTTATGCTATTGTATTTTTCCTTGCTTAAAAATAATTCTTCACTATTAAATTTCTGGTTCTCATTCTGATTTATTTTCAAATAACATAACAAAATGAATTAATTCTACTTATATATGACAAACTTATCTTAGAGTCAGATGAACTATTTGCTTCTATGACTTACTTCCAATTGTTGCTTTGGAATTGCAAGTTACAGTAATCTATTGTTCTTTCCATTTTGAATAATTACATTTTACTTGTAGTTAAGCATTTAGCCCTGTGATATAGCTTGGTTTATCATATTGGTTATAAATAAAATATATAAGTCCCAGTTTCGATTATCTCACTAATAGACTTCAAAATATTCTAAGATAAAAGGTAGTACAGGATGGAAGTAAGTGATAAGAAGCATTATCACATTGAGCAAAGATAAGAGAACATACAAGCCATAATAAGCTGAATACAAATTTTTCTTTAAACTAGCTTGGTTGACGCAGTGAACTGCTGTAATGAATACCCTTCATGTATTCATGAACCCCCTACCTCATTAAATTACAAAGAGCTGGTTCCTATTATAGAAACTGAAACATGTTTACTTTTTCAGAACCTTAAATTTATGGCTTAGACACTGGCAAGGCGAGAGCTACTCCAGGCTTGCTCCTGGATGCTGGTGGTAAAGAGTAACAGAAACTATAATAGGTACTTCACTCAGGACAGAGTGGCAGCAACACTATGGCCAATTTTCAGGCTAGAGAATTTGGCTCTGGGACTAGAATACTGACTACTCTTTGTGGGTTGATTGTATATGCCATGAAATCTGTGCTGGTTCTTATGGTGATAATTTTTCTAGACCATGTTTGTGGTATATAATTTTAGACATTTCGTTTTTCTGCACAACCATACAGATAGAGGCTTTGTCTGCTCTACTAGAATCTGTGCTTAGCCCTACTAGTTTGTTACCCCCAATACCTTCCTAGTAAATCCATTCATTTTTTTTCTCTTTTGTATTTTTGGGCCACACTCGTTTTAACGCTCAGGGGTTACTCCTGGCTATATGCTTAGAAATCGCTCCTGGCTTGGGGAACCAATTGGGACACCCGGATCAAACTTTGGTCCGTCCTAGGTCAGCCGCATGCAAGGCAAATGCTCTATCGCTGCGCCACTGCTCTGGCCCCTTAAATCCATTATTTTGTTTGCATTATCCAGGGTTGATTGTTACTTATGGAGTCATATATCTAAATTCTATGCAAAATACTAACTTTGAAGAATTCCCACCAGCTTTTCCTCCTTCATATTTTTTTCTTGAAATGTCTTTAGAATAAATTTGACTTGGTCTTTACTAAGTTGTGCCCACTGGACCTGAAATTTTGATACTTATCTAGCTCATTTAAGTGTGAACATAAATTGAGCTCTTTAAATGTAAAACTAGTTATCAGTACCATGGTATCATGGTATCATGGACATACTCAGACAATTTTTATGCTCATGATCCCGTCATGGCCAGGCGAATTGCTTTTCTACCCCTCCACATATATATACACACACACATATATATATTATGAATTCCCAAGGACCATTATTTAACATACTTGCTCTATACTATAAAAGAATACTGTTTTATTTGGCAGATAGAGACCTTTCTTTTTTTTAAATTTAAATTTTTTTTATATTTTTATTTTTTTATATTATTATAAAATTTTTAAAATATTTTTATTTAAACACCTTGATTACAAATATGATTATAGTTGGGTTTCAGTCATGTAAAGAGCACCCCCCCTTCACCAGTGCAACATTTCCACTACCAATGTCCCAAATCTCTCTCCTCCTCACCCCCACCCCCACTTGTACTCTTAGGCTTTCTACTCCCTCATTTATTTGCATTGTTATGATAGTTCTCATGTAGTTATTACTCTGCACTCATCACTCTTTGTGGTGAGCTTCATGTCGTGAGCTGGAACTTCCATCCCTCCTGTCTTTTGTCTCTGAGATTTATTGCAAAAATGTCTTTTTTTTTAAAGACCATAGATAAGTGAGACTATTCTGCATCTATCTCTCTCCCTCTGACTTATAATAATAGATTCCATGTACATTCATGTATAGGAAAATTTCATGACTTCATATTTCCTGATGGCTGCATAATATTCCATTGTGTATATGTACCACAGTTTCTTTAGCCATTCATCTGTTGAAGGGCATCTTGGCTGTTTCCAGAGTCTGGCTATTATAAATAATGCTGCAATGAATATAGGTGTGAGGAAGAAATTTTTGTGTTGTATTTTTGTGTTCCTATGGTATAGCTGGATCGTATGGAAGCTCAAAGAGAGAGGCTTTTCAAATAAGTTTTAAGAGCCAGAGCGATAGCACAGCAATAGGCCTTTTGCCTTGCACGCAGCCAATCTAGGGCGGACCTTGGTTCTATACCCGGGCATCACAAATAGTCCTTTGAGCCAGGAGTGATTTCTGTGTGCATATCCAGGAGTAACTCCTGGGAGTCACAGGGTGTGGCTCAAAAAACAAACAGAAGAAAGTTTTAAGACACACACCCATATTTACCTTAAAAACTGTAGAAATTATTTTTGTTTTAACTCTACATTTCATATCCTTATTTTTATGTATAACTTCGCCATTATCTAGCTAAATTTTCAATACAAGGTAGAGTATAGTACATCATAGTAATTAAAGGTATAGAACTGATCATATTGCATATCAAATTCTAGCTCTCTGCTTAATGTTTGTTGGACTATTGAAACAACTATACTTTGATGATTCATCTGTAAAATAGCATAATATTCCATCTCTGTTGTTGGAAGGCAAAGGCCAATTTTTTTATATAGGGACATACAGAACATGTCATTATGTATCTCAAACATTACTGTGAAAGATTTATAATTCACAATGGTCACAATAAAAATTATTTGAAAAATATCAAAATTTAGTTATTAGGCAATTTTTCTTATTTTTGTGCTATTTTCAATTGCAGAAATAAGGCCATGCCTTATGTCTTCTAAAAGTATAACCACTGGAATACAAAAGGAATCATAAAACAATGAGCCTGAACCTCTTTCTTTGTTGCTAACATAAAAGAACTATAATCCATAAATTTAATTTTAAAACACATTGATTTTATAACATATTATCAGTTATCTTCTGCTCCATTTAAATATTGTTTAATATACTGACAGACTTTCTCAATTTGGGTGCTAGTTTTCAATAGATCATAAAAAAAGAATCAAAGTGTAATCATGATATTTTATACTTAGAAGGCTTCTTAGATATTAAAGTTCTTAGTTACTACCTAAGAAGAAAACCTCATTTTCCTAAAGAATTTTCAGCCTAATTAGGCTTGGATAACAGAAAGACCCACTCAGGTACTGAAAGAGAGTTTTATAATCCAACAACTGTATTCATTTAAGTTTTCAACCACCAGTCTTCAGACAGGTGCTGGTCAACAGGTGGAGGAAGGTTGAAAACCACTAGTCTGCCACCATGGTTATAATTTCTGCTCCATAAACCAGATTGAAGGTCAAGTCCATGGGTGTAAATGGTTATAGAACACAAGTAGAAAAATTTAGTCTATGAAGAAGTATGTAGAAGGAAATAAAAATTAGACTGCTATTCAAATAGTTTTACAAAGTAAAATTTATACAGCTAGATATTACAGGTAACTAACATCAGTGTTTTTCCTCTTTTTTTGATGGGGAGGTTCACACCTGGCTATCCTCAGGATTACTTCTTGCACTGCATTTCTGAATTACTCCAGATGGTGCTCAGTGAACCAAATGGGATGCTAGTTGTAAATCTGGATCATGTGCATTCAAGACAAGCACCTTACTTGCTGTACAACCTCTCCAGCCCCTCGACATTTTTCTTATTTTTTGTTTTTGTATATACAAGATGGTACTGAAGGATATGCTTGATGCTCAGAAGTCATTCATGAGCTATGTTCAGGGGACCTTGAAGTTCTGAAAATTGAACATGGCCTGCACATAAAGCATGTGCTCCAGCACATTGAGCTATTTCCCTTATTCTCTAATATTTTATCTAAAGATTTTGTTAATTTTGTTACTCAGATTACAAGTCAAATGGTACATGATCGAAGAGAATGTGCAAAAACATCCTAAAGAGCTCTCTCCCACAATGACTTTCTCCCCTTGTTTTTCTTATATTATATAGTAGCAATTATATAAGTCACTTAATTTTTTATTGCTTTACACTTATGTTGAAACAAACATATATTTTATAAGGTTATATAATAAGTTTTTTTTTGTTTGTCTTTGGGCCATACCTGGTGACTCTCAAGGGTTACTCCTGGCTATGCGCTCAGAAATCACTCCTGGGTTGGGAGACCATATGGGATGCTGGGGAATTGAACCGCAGTCTGTCCTAGGCTAGCATGGGCAAGGCAGACTCTCGAGCCACCTCTCCAGTCCCATTACATTTTTAATATTTTATTTCTGTACTAGAACTATTCTCAATCTGCAAGTCTCAGCAAAAACACAACTGCTTGAATCAGTACAGAAAGATCTTGCTAATGATATTGTATTTTAATCTGAGTGCACAGGCGCTATCAAAACACTTTGTACAATAGAGAAAATTGACCAGATTTACATTTTTTGAAAGATACACTGGCAGCTCTGTGTGCTTAACTTTAGCAACCATGAGATTAAATTTACTTTTGGATTTAAACTGAGAGCACTAGTCAATGACATTTGGGGGTGGGGGACATGTCTTGAGACTTAAAAAAATGACATTAAAGAATCAAAGAACAGAAGAAAAATTAAGAGAAGCAACTGCAGAAGAAAGAAAAGAAAACATGATAAGAAACGCTTGTGAAAGGCAATGCATAGAAAACTAACCATGGACAACCACTCAGGCACATCTCAATGCGAGGGAGACACTTTTAGAGGCAGTGAAGCTTAAACAGACCAAAGAATCTCTAGGAAAAGCTTTGGCTTGTGAAATGTTCTACCTCTTGAGATTAATTTCAGCCTTTACAATGTTATTTTCAGAACCGCTCTGCCATCTTTTCACCTAAAGTTTTCATAAAATTTTGTGCTGATACATGGGCTCAATGATCCAGGAAGTTACTTATTTCTTGGGAACTCTATTTAGCTTTTGAGGGTTATATATAAGCATAAGCTTCTGGTGGGAGTGGGGTTGGGCATATTGATATCTTGAAGTGTCTCTCTAGGTGTTTTTCAAGACAGTAGCAGCAACTGTCAAATGTGGCAAAAAGAAACAGTGCCTCTTAGAATGCTGGATTCAATTCTAGGATCTCAGGTGGTGAAAGAAGAGGCTACATAATTAACTCTGAATTAATGGAAGAACAGTGTCATGAATCATCCCAAACAGTAGATCATTTTTAAATTACATTTAAGACTGGGCTTTGGATGCACTGTACTATTTCTTTGGCAGAGGATTTATATTTTATTTGCTTTGCTTAAACTAATAGTAAAATTAATTTGTATTCTGTCTGCATTTCAAAGTTGTTTGGCTAGAGGTGGAGTAAATGAAAGAAGGATTAGAAAAAGGAAAATAAAGGTATAAAAAGAGAATTTTCCTGTATGCTCTGGTGGCTGGTTGTACAACTTAGAATAGGGTAAAAAAAAATCTCATGTTAACTGCCTGTTGCAGAACTTGTAGGCATACAATAAAGAACAAAATATATATTAAATCCAGTTATACAAAAAATTGTCCTGAGAACATCAACATTGTATATATAAACATTATGTATGTATATATACATATATTGTATATATATGCTTATATATAAACATTTTATATATAGATATATATGGGGGACCATATGGGACACTGGGGGATAGACCTGTAGTCCTTGCCAGGTTAGTGCAAGCAAGGCAATCACCCTATCACTTGCGCCACTGCTCCAGCTCCTTAATAAATATATTTTAAAAGAATAAAACTATGTTGTATGGTTTAGAAATGAATGAGTCGGGGCTGGGTAGGTGGCGCTGGAGGTAAGGTGTCTGCCTTGCAAGCGCTAGCCAAGGAAGGACCGCGGTTCGATCCCCCGGCGTCCCATATGGTCCCCCCAAGCCAGGGGCGATTTCTGAGCACATAGCCAGGAGTAACCCCTGAGCGTCAAACGGGTGTGGCCCAAAAACCAAAAAAAAAAAAAAAAACAAAAAAAAAACAAAGAAATGAATGAGTCCTGATTTCATTGGCATTGGTTTTATCAATGCTATTTAACTATGTTTTAGGAAGAATAGTCTTTTGAGAAAACACATTGATATCTCCCTTAAAATCTTTTTTTCCTCATTACATAACTGGAGCAATAGTAGGCGAATAGGGCAGTTGTGCTGCATGTAGTCAACTTGGGTTTGATACTTGGCAACTTGTATAATTCTCCAAAGAATCTCCAGAAGTGGGGCCGGGCGGTGGCGCTAAAGGTAAGGTGCCTGCCTTGCCTGCGCTAGCCTTGGATGGACCGCGGTTCGATCCCCGGTGTCCCATATGGTCCCCCAAGCCAGGAGCAACTTCTGAGCACATAGCCAGGAGTAACCCCTGAGCATTACCGGGTGTGGCCCAAAAACCAAAAAAAAAAAAAAAAAAAAAGAATCTCCAGAAGTGATCCCTTAACACAGAGACAAGAGCAACCCCTGAGCATCACCAGGTGTGGCCCCAAGCAATAAAATAGTTTAAATGGGGCTAGAGCGATGGTGCAGCTGGCACAGCTGTAGGGTGTTTGCCTTGCACGTTATGAACCCAGGGAAGACCATGGTTCAATCCCCCGGCATCCCATATGGTCCCCCAAAGCCAGTGGCAATTTCTGAGCTTGTAGCCAGGTGTAATCCCTGAGCATCACCAGGTGTGCCCCCCCCAAATAGTTTTAAAAAATGTCTGTCCTCATTAGACTGACTCCTGTAAAAATAAAAAGTTAAGTTAAAATAAAGAGCAAACATTTTAGGTCTGTGTACAACATTTGTTGTTTCATTCAGAACTGAACACATCAATTAAAACCAAATTGTACCAAAAGTCCAAAAGTACCAAAGCAACTCTTGAAAATAAATATATGTTAAACATTTAGAAAATTAGTGCCTATCTGAGGTATATAGCTCCTGGATGTCTTTCTGGTCATTTCTTTCTGGCTGTCCTCGTGGTCACTGAGGAAATATAAAACCCAAACTCTGTGGACTCTCCTACTACCAATAAAGTCAAGATTACTCTCAGTTGATACTCCCAAAGAGGTGCTATAAATATTCTCAGGACATATGGGACAGCAGGATACCTAGCTAGCCCAGTCTCATGCCACTTTCCTATCAGTTAGGACCCACCAAGATGTGACCTAGTGTCAGAGGCTCTGTAGCTATAAAAACAATTCCTACCAGCAGATCCCACCACACCTTGTCTCCAGTGTCAAAAAAAAAAAAAAAAAGTGAAGCCCTAATCTCTTAATTGGCAAGAATCCTCCCATACTCCTACTCTCTACTGCTCATCAAGAAAATACTATTGGGGCCAGAGTGGTAGTGCAAGCGGTAGAGCATTTGCCTTGTGCGTGCTCACCAAGGACAAATGCCCTAGTGTCCCATATGGTCCCCTGAGCCAGGAACGATTTCTGAGCACATAGCCAGGAGTAACCCCTGAGCATCACTGGTTGTGCTCCTCCTGAAAAGACAACAGTATTAAAACTTACTTGGGTTTGTATCTATATGATGACCAAGACATCGTCATTGAGATTGTCTATGTACATAATTTCATGTAAATAGACTCATCTCAGAGATAACCCATTTTGCAAGTTCCCCATCATCAGACTCTATAGGCATCTGATTTAGGACCCTATATCTCTTATACATCTATATGTAGTAGCTGAACTATGGCCTATATATAAGTATCTAAACAATGTGTCATAGGCATGAAGCATCACAAAAGTAGGACAAAGGAAAAGAAAAAACAATTCTGATTCAACTACCTTCTTGGCTTGTCAAAAAATTATGATTTATCAGCCACATCACTAGGAAGTTTTTTTTACATCACTAGAAATTTTAAGGAACTCAATAGCATGTATTCTCATAGGTTAATTTTATTATTTGTTAAAAAGGATAGTACAAAAATTGAATAAAAGCTCAGACTTGTTTATGACCTTTATTGCTGCTCTTTTGTGACAAAAAGGGTAAGTGGTATCCCTATTATTAAAAAAATAAAATCCCTGTACAAATGTAATTGTATTTGACTATATATGATAGAAATTTGACCTTAGTGGCTTAGGATCATATTTTTCAACTCAAGGTTGGAATATAAGATCATGTTTTCCATATGCACTCTAGTTTTTTTACATTTTTATTTTATTGAAACAATTGTGATCAACAGATTCTTTCATAGTTGAATTTCAGATATACAGTGTGCATCAGGCCCATTCTGACCACCAGTGTCAACCTCCCTCTACCAATGAACCCAGAATGCATCCTATATCACCACCTTTTGTATCCTATTTTGCCATTATAGCAAGCCCATTTAAGTTTAGATTGTTAAAGTTTAGGTCTCTTGATTATATTGTCATTGACTTTGGCTTGGATATTTAGTTCTGTCCTTATTTTTTTTCTTCACCAATGTATCAGAGACCACTTGGCCCCTGGCTCCCAGCCTTTATTTTTTTCTTTCTTCTTAGTTTTATATAAAAAAGAGAGAATATGTGGTAAAACAAAGTAATCCGTGTCCCAAGATTCTACAAAAAGAGTGTGAACCTATTGAAAAGAAATACAAAAAGGAAAGAAAAGAAAAAGTGTGTGTGGCAGATATTTTTGTGTGTGTGTGTGTGTGTGTGTGTGTGTGTGTGTGTGTGTGTGTCAGGAACAGAAAAAGATGGGAATAATATACAGGAAAAACCTTTAGCCTAAAACAGGGAGACCCTACCCATGAAATATCTTGCCTTAAGACTAAATACAGGCTCTGGGCATACTGAATTGTATAGCTCTAAAGTTTTTTTCTGTGGTCCCAGTAAAAGTCCTTCACAATTATGATAGTCATGATCAGGTTTCTGTAGTTAAAAATCCTGGTATTTGTATAGATCCTATGTTGAAGTCAGGGTGACACAGTCAGAAGACACAGAGCATCTTCTGGTTTCATTGGGTGGCTATGCAGGGAACTTTCCCTGAAAGCAAGTTATTGCTGTTACCAATTTGTCAAGGTGTTTCAAGAATCTACTCTTGAGCAAGTCAATACCAGGGCAGTATAGGGCCTTTCCTAGTAGAAGACTGATTCTTGGTGCTGGTGCAGAAAACCAAACTGGTACCACAGATGGAATCCAAGGTTCAGGGGTGAATGACTAATGTTCTATTTCTGAAGCTGAAGCCAAGTCATTCTGACAAATGTTCAGGATGAAATGCCCCACTGCAATAAAAAATTTATGTGTTCCAATCCCTATTAGATAAGAATTTGTTTCCACATGTAAGATTTCCTTATCTTAATGTGCCTATACAAAAAAGGAACAATGCCACATGATACTACTGGTGCATATGGTGGTAAAAATAATAAGCTTAACAATCCTTATTACCTGGTTCTAAAATGAACTCTAAACCCAAGAGAAACTTATCTAGTAGAATTTCCTACTAAATAGATATAAAAAAAATAGGGGGGAAAACTGCCACTATGTAAGGAAATAGACAATATAAATATACAAAAGAAATATTAGAAGATATACATGTCCCCTTAAGTCTTTTGAAATAGTTTTGTGTCAGAGGATAAAATCTGGAACACAGCTTCAGCATGAGAAATGGCCTTGTGAAGTCTGTAAAATGGCTTTTTGAAGTCACATTTTAGGAAATGTTCATGAACTTGGGATTTCTAAAAACTGAATCTGATAGTGAGCAACAGTCTACAGTGAAGGGAAGTGGGAGAAAAGGGGCTGCCAACGGCAAATCAACAGTAGCAGCGGTGGTAGCTCAACTGGGAGCTGGTTAGCAGCTGGGATGGGAAAAACGTTCTGGTTTCTGAGAAGTTAACTGGGAGTAAAAAGGGTAATATGGAGAGAAATAACAGATAGGGTGTTGAGAGTGTGAAGGGCTAGAAAAAGATCCACATCACTAATCATCAGGGAGATGCAAATCAAAACAACTATGATGTACCACCTCACACACACATCACAAAGAATGAGAACAAACAGTGTTGGCGGGGATGTGGAGAGAAAGGAACTCTTATTCACTGCTGGTGGGAATGCCATCTAGTTCAACCTTTATGAAAAGCAATATGGAGATTCCTCCAAACACTGGAAACCGAGCTCCCATACGATCCAGCTATACCACTCCTAGAAATATACCCTAGGAACATAAAAATACAATACAAAAATCCCTTCCTTACACCTATATTCATTGTAGCACTATTTACAATAACAAGACTGTGGAAACAGTCAAGATACCCTTCAACAGATAAATGGCTAAAGAAACTGTGGTACATATACACAATAGAATATTATGAAGCTGTCAGGAGAGATGAAGTCATGAAATTTTCCTATACATGGATGTACATGGAATCTATTACGCTGAGTGAAATAAGTCAGAGAGAGAGAGAAAGACGCAGAATGGTCTCACTCATCTATGGGTTTTAAGAAAAATGAAAGACATTCTTGCAATAACTTTCAGACACAAAAGAGAAAAGAGCTGGAAGTTACAGTTCACCTCATGAAGCTCACCACAAACAGGGATGAGTTTAGTTAGAGAAATAACTAAGTTTCAAACTATCCTAATAATGAGAATGTACGAGGAGAAATAGAAAGCCTGTCTAGAGTACAGGCGGGGGTTGGGTGGAGAGGAGGGAGATTTGGGACATTGGTGATGGAAATGTTGCACTGGTGATGGGTGGTGTTCTTTACATGACTGAAATCCAAACACAATCATGTATGTAATAAATTTGTTTAAATAAAAATAAAAGAAAAAGATTTGTAAAGTATAAGCATGACAGGGAGAAAGGTTATATATAACAAGGAAAAGAAAAATATACAAAATAGACAGACATTATGTATATTACAGGTGGACATTAGACAGATGTTGAGTTGGCCAACATATACACTCTTGCACATACATAGACAGACACTGTGGATAGATCCACTGGTTACAGTTGAAAGCTGACCCTGGCAGAATGGGTCAGATGCCCAGATACATTAGAGATGAGAACCAGAAGGACTGGCTCATGCCATGAAGCTCATCACAAAGAGTGGTGAGTGCAGATAGAGAAATAACTAAACAACTATCATGACAATGTTCATGAATGAGAGAAGTAGAATGCCTGTCTTGAATACAAGCAGGGGGTGGGAGGGGAGGGAGACGGCAACACTGTGGTGGGAATGTTGCACTGATGTATGGGGGTTTTGTTTTTATGACTTAAACCCAACTACAAACATGTTGTAATCATGGTGCTTAAATAAAGATATTAAGAAATATATAAAGCTGGCAAGTCAGATAAAAAGGTTTTCCCTTTTCTGGGCCTATCATCATTGGTGAGGATAAACTTTACTGAACAAAGCTTCCTGGGTTAGATTGTGTATTGTGAGCATCCTTAAAAGCAATCATAATTTTCAAGTCTAGAAAACTAAGCTATATGATAATGAGCACCGTAAGAGGAGTCTACACAATAAAGTATTATCTAGAGGATCTTGAGCATCCTGAT
Source organism: Suncus etruscus (assembly GCF_024139225.1). Taxonomy (NCBI): domain Eukaryota; kingdom Metazoa; phylum Chordata; class Mammalia; order Eulipotyphla; family Soricidae; genus Suncus; species Suncus etruscus. The sequence continues at coordinate 29,757,804 of NC_064851.1, read as the reverse complement.
TCCTTTCAAAAAGCAAGCTGAAATCATGAGCATTATGGTATTATGTTAAACTATCTAAATTGAAAACAAATTACAACAACATACTCAAAGAATGAGCTCTATTGCAGGAGTTTATGGCATGCAGTTGCATATTTTATTGTTATCTGTGGACATAGACATTAGATCATATTAGCAGGCATAATCAAATAGAAAAAATAGATTAGAATTTTTCCAAGACATTATCTTAATGATCACTGTTCTGAATCTAATATAATAAAGCATTGCAGTGTGAAACTAGGCGACCAGATCTATATCTCCAAGTACCACCATGGACACAATGATCAAGGAGTCATTATAGACATACTAAATTAAGACATTAAAGCTTCTTATAGCAAGCACTGTAGTGGGAGATCATGGCTTCCAAACACATTTTGCACCATTTTTTGTGGATTAAAACATTAGAACATTATTATAGACATCCATAAAGAGCAGTTGATTGGACACCTGCTCAATCTAAACAGCTGTATCTGTTGCTGAAGTTTTCTTTGAAGTATAGAAGACAATATAAGTTTTTTAGTTTCTCTTCTTCCACTCTTTTGCTTTTCTTCTCCTTGCAATACTCTGGGGGCCAATAGTGTTCAAAATAACTACCAATTAGTTCGTTGTATTGCTTCGTACAGTTATTCTAAATATCACATACAAGTGATATAATTATGTATCCATTCTTTTTCTGGCTTACTTTATTTAACATAATATTTTATAGCTCAATCCATTTTGCTATAAATTGCATAATGACATCATTCCTTACACCTATGTAGTATTCCATTGTTTATATGTACCACATCTTCATGATGATATTCTAGTTATAATGGAGTTATGACATCATAAATATCCAGACTTCATCTCCCTTTCTTGCTCTGGCATCCTACTTTAGTTTCTCACAGGATGACATTTTTCCTTGAGAATTACAACCAATTACAGGAAGAAATATGAGAATGAAATAGAAAAAGGAAGAAAGCAAAAGTTATATATAAAAAACATTGGCAGGAAAGATGCCATAATCACAAAGGTGGTTTCCTCAGAGAGGCTCATCCATTGCACTCTGGATGTGCTGACCCCCGTGATTTCCCCAAATGTGGAAAACTTGACTTCATTATTTGTGGTAGTGGGAGGGGACTGCGTTTGTGCTCTTTCCTATAAAGAAAAAGATGTTATCTCTCAGTTAAGTCTGTCGCTTTAAATCAGGCAAAAATACAAATAAAAAATTCCTACAATTGTAACATAGTAGATTTTACTTCCATATTTTTCGTCAGAACAGAACCAAGTAGAAGCACTTTACAGAAAAGAATTTGGGAAACAAATATATGCAATGTTCTAAACAATTTTATTGTTACTAGAAATAAATATGAGTACTATTTTATTAATATAAAATTGGCTAGACAACTCTGAGGCTATACATTGCAATACAAATTTACTAAATTGATTTATATTTTTCAAACTCTCCTCAAGGATCAACAGATAAACAGATAACCAGAAAACTAGATTGTGACAAACTATTGCTGACAGAATGGTGATATTGAAATTGCATCTTTTAGGGCAGTAGTGATAGCACAGAGGGTAGGGCATTGCCTTGCATACGGCTGACCTGGATTTGATCCCTGACATTTCAAGTCTGTCAGGAGTAATTTCTGAGCATTGAGCAAGGAGTAACCTCTGACTGTGTGTGGTCCAAGAAACAGGAAAGAAAGAAGAAAGAAGAATGTAGAAATAAATAGGAGAGAAAGAAAGAAAGAAAGAAAGAAAGAAAGAAAGAAAGAAAGAAAGAAAGAAAGAAAGAAAGAAAGAAAGAAAGAAAGAAAGAAAGAAAGAAAGATAGAGAGAGAGAAAGATAGAGAGAGAGAAAGATAGAGAGAGAGAAAGGAAGGAAGGAAGAGTAAAAGAAGAAAGGAAGAAAAAAGAAGAAAGAAGGAAAGAAAGAAAGAAGAAAGAGAAAAAGAAAGAAAAGAAAAGAAAGGAAGAAAGCAAAAGAAAAGAAAAAGGAAGAAAGAAGAAAGAAACAAAGAAAGAAAAAGGAAGGAAGGAAGAAGAAAGAAAGAAGAAGAAAGAAAGAAAGAAAGAAAGAAAGAAAGAAAGAAAGAAAGAAAGAAAGAAAAAAAGAAAGAAAGAAAGAAAGAAAGAAAAAAGGAAGAAAGAAAAAGGAAGACAGAGCAAAAGAAGAAAGGAAGAAAACAAGAAGAAAGAAGAAGGAAAGAAAGAAAGAAGAAAGAAAGAAGAAAGAAAGAAAAGAAAAGAAAGGAAGAAAGAGCAAAAGAAGAAAAGAAAAAAGAAGAAAGAAAGAAAGAGAAGGAAAGAAAGAAAGAAGAAAGAAAGAAAGAAAGAAAGAAAGAAAGAAAGAAAGAAAGAAAGAAAGAAAGAAAGAAAGAAAGAAAGAAAGAAAGAAAGAAAGAAAAAAAAAGAAAGAAAAATTGCCATTGCATTTTCAGAGCCTTATTCCTTTGTCTCTCTAGTGTGAATTCTGGTGAGTTGCATAAGGTGGTAAAATTACTTTCAACATACATTTTCTTTCTTACAAATAACAAACATGTAATGTATTATCTATATCAAATGCTTAAAAGAAAACATTTAATAAGAAATGAATGCATATGTAAGAAGAGTTGATCTATGCAGAATGTGGTCATACCAACTAGCTACAAGATTGAGCACAGGAGGTGACCTTTCAGAGTCTATTGTTCTCAGTCTCCAATATGGCAATAGTACATGTGCAAAGAAGCTCATAAGCTGTAGAGAAAGTCAAGAAAAATGACTCATGATACACATTTCTTAAGTTGTGTAAATATTAACAATATTCAAAGGGCTTTTTGTTCTTCTGTCCTTCTTGTCTAGTCCTAATCACCTTAATTCCGCTTCTCACCAGTGACAGTGAGGGCAAGTTTCACTACATCCACCTTCGATAAATTAAGAAAATAGACACAAGATATCTTGGAACTGATCAAAGCTAAAATAAATTATGTCACAAAATTTAACTTGAGGGCTTGAAAAATTAGTATGTGATAGCCTTCTCCCCTCCCCCAATTCAGTTCTGCTCAGGAAGTAGTCCTGTCTGTGTACTTAGGGATTATTCCTAGTGGGGTTTAGCATACCACATGTGGTGCCAGGAATCAAGTTAGAGTCTATTAAATGCCAAGTATTGCCTTATCCACTGTACTATCATGAGAAGTCTTTCTTATTTATAAATCAATCCCCCCTCAAAGGTTTAATAAAGTGAGAAATTGTTATTTTATGTATATGGTTACACCCATAAATTGAATAGGTCACAGAATGCTTAATAGGGTGGTGGAAATGTTGCACTGGTGAAGGAGGGAGTTCTGTTTATGACCAAAACCCAACTATAATAATGCTTGTAATCATGGTGCTTGAATAAAGATTTTATTTAAAAAAAAAAAAAGAAAAAGACTGGGGCCAGAGGGATAGCACAGTGGTAGGGTGTTTGTCTTACACACAGCCAAAAAAAAAAAAAAAAAAAAGATAAGATAAGATACCATTTAGTCTATAAAGGGAAACATTGAATGCTCTCAGGAAGGGTTTTCAAGAAAACAAAAGACCCAAGGCCATAAATTAAGAGATGGGAAACATTATGAAATTAAGTACTGCTAAATAGTGAGGGATTTTAAAGTCTAAAAATGGGTTTATAAGAGTACTTTCTTTAGGGATTTTTAAAAATAGCACACAGTCTCGTTGTGGGAAGGGGTTTAAATGCAGCACACTAGGAACAGACCAGGTGGTCTGCCTCCTTAAATGAGCCTTTGAGTCTTGTAATCTCTAAACTCTTGGAATTCATTAGCACTTCTGCTTATTTACTTCAAAATAACAACTGACACTTTGCAATTTACAAAGTGCTTTCACACATAGCCTCTCATTTAATTTTCACAACAACTTTCTAATATATTATGCACATTTTCCAGAAGTAACAAAACTAAAATCTTGAATCAAATTCTTAATGTAAATTTGATGCTCTTTTCTAAACATCACATGAGCTCCTCCTTTCAGGTAGTCCCATGTGTTTGCAGAACTCATGAATTCACTGTCTTTGCTTTTAACCTGTTGCTTCTCTGGTCCTAATCTAGGCTAATGGAGTTCCATTTTTTAAACAATTGTCTGAGTCAGAGACCTAAGTCTTAAATTAAATTATTCACTTTTCACTCTCCAAGATCACCAAGATCTGTTGCTTCTAGCTCTTAAGACATATCTCAAAATAACCCATTATCTTACCATTTGCTTCTTAGTAAAAGCTGTTTGTTTTTTAAATCTGAATTAGGAAAATAATTTTCTAAATTTTTAGCTTTTCAGCTTTGTTCCTTTATATTTATTAGGAACCAGAAACAAAAACAAAAATGTTCTTTAAAGACTGGAGAGATAATAGCAGGAGATTAGTATCTTACCTTGCATGTTGCTAAAGTTTAATTTTTTTTTTTTTTTTGTTTTTTTGTTTTTTTGGCCACACCCGTTTGATGCTCAGAGGTTACTCCTGGCTAAGCGCTTAGAAATTGCCTCTGACTTAGGGGGACCATATGGGACACGGGGGATCGAACTGCGGTCCTGATCCTTGGCTAGCGCTTGCAAGGTAAACACCTTACCTCTAGCGCCACTTCGCCGGCCCCGCCAAAGTTTAATTTTTATATTGCATGCATGTGATCTCCTGAGTGTTACCATGATCACTACTGAACACAAAGCCAGGAATAGCCTCTCAGCATCACTAGGTGTAGTACGGCTCCAGCAATTTCCTTGAATTTACATCCTTATTGAGATAATATTGATTCACAATAATTTACAAGTTTATATGCCTCAGGGGTACTATATTGCCATTCCATACCCACCTCCAAAGTGCTAATATCTACCCAACACAGTTTGCTGAAACCTTTTCAGGTACTGTCATCTCTACTTGATAACCTCAACTCTCTGGTCAGAAGCTAAGGCTTGTTTTTATTGAACACTGTCTGTTCTTTTGCTTTGTGTCTCAATATAAAACAAAACAATGAGATCATTCAGTATTGATATTTTTTTCTCTGACTAATACTTAGCACTACAGTCTGCAGTTCAATTCATCATGTAGAAAAAGGCAGCATTCCATTTCCTTTCTTATAGCTGTGTAGCAAGCACTTCATTGTGTGTGTGTCTATATGCAAAGACTATTTACTCATAAATTGTTGGGAACTTGGATTGTTTCCAGATTTTGACTGTAGTAAACAAAGCTGCTGTAAACATAGGTGTGAACATTTCTTAAATTAGTATTTTATATTCTTTTGATGATTCCTAGGAGAGGAATTGATGGATCATACAGATATATTTTAACTTTCTGAGAACTTCCATACTGTTTTCTTTTTTTTTATAATATCTTTATTTAAACATCTTAGTTACAAACATAACTGTTATTAGGTTTTAGTCATGTAAAGAACACCCCCCTTCACCAGTGCAACATTCCCACCACCAATGTCCCAAATCTCCCTCCACCCCACCCTACCCCCTCCTGTACTCTAGACAGGCTTTCCAGTTCCCTCATTCATTCACATGGTTATGGTAGTTTTCAGTGTAGTTATTTCTCTAACTGCACTCACCACTCTTTGTGGTGAGCTTCATGAAGTGAGCTGGAAGTTCCAGCCCTCCTCTCTTTGTCTCTGTGGATTGTTGCAAAAATGTCTTTTATTTTTCTTAAAACCCATAGATGAGTGAGAAAATTCTGCGTCTATCTCTCTCTCTCTGACTTGTTCTATTCAGCATGATAGATTCCATGTACTGTTTTAATTCCTATCACAATAAACAGGGGTTTATTTTTGCTCTACACTCTCATTAGCAATAGTTTCTGCTTTGCTGGTATAAGCCATTCTCACTCATATCCCATGATTTCTTTTTTTTTTTAATAAAATCTTTAAGCACCATAATTACAAGCATGATTGTAGTTGGGTTTCAGTCATAAACAGAATACATCTCTTCACCAGTGCCACATTCCCATCACCAATGCCCCCCTTCCATCCCTCTGCCTGTATTCACTACAGGCATTCTTTTTTAAATAAAATTTTTATTTAAGTACCATAATTACAAGCATGATTGTAGTTGGGTTGCAATCATAAACAGAACACCCCCTTCACCAGTGCAACATTCCCACCACCAATAACCCCCCACCTCCTGCTCCATCCCTGCCTGTATTCAAGACAGTCTTTCTACTTCTCTAATTCACTAACATTGTCATGCTAGTTGTTTGTGTAGTTATTTCCCTAATAGCATGCAACACTCTTTGTGGTGATCTTCATATTGAGAGCTGGTCCTTCCGGCCCTTTACTCTATTGTCTCTGGGATTATTAAATAATGTCTTTACTTAAAAAAAAAACATAAAGAGTGAGACTATTCTGTGTCTATCTCTCTCCCTCTGACTTATTTCAGTTAGCATAATAGATGCCATGTACATTCATGTATAGGAAAATTTCATGACTTAATCTCTCCTGATGGCTGCATAATATTCCATTGTGTATATGTACCACAGTTTCTTTAGCCATTCATCTGTTGAAGGGCATCATGGTTGTTTCCAGAGTCTGGCTATGTAAATAGTGCTGCAATGAATATAGGTGTGAGGAAGGGATTTTTGAATTGTATTTTTGTGTTCCTAGGGTATATTTCTAGGAGTGGTATAGCGGGATCATATGGGAGATCAATTTTCAGTTTTCTGAAGAATCTCCATATCATTTTCCATAAAGGCTAGACTAGATGGTATTCCCACCAGCAGTGAATGAGAGTTCCTTTCTCTCCACATCCCCACCAGCACTGCTTGTTCTTTTTCTTTGTGATGTGTTCCAATCTCTGTGACATGAGGTGGTATCTCATAGTTGTTTTGATTTGCATCTTCCTGATGATTAGTGATGTGGATTTCTTATTTTCCTTTAGTTTTAATGACCTATCAGTGATGATGAACACATTTTTTATCCATCTTTTGACTATCGTCATATATTCTTTAAGTGGTTTTGATCAACTCTTCTCCTCACTTTATGTTACTGTTTTGTGAGTGGTTGGTATACATGGATATTTGTTTTTGCCATGTATGATGTACAAATGTTTTTTTTTTCCTACTGGTAGAATGGCTTCTTATTTTAGGGGTGTTTTTATAATGCACAGCTTTTTAGCTTAATGTAATCCCATTTGTTTAATTTTGTTTTTGTTATTCTTACCAAAAGAGCTGAGTCACTGGAAATAACGTTAAAATCAACACCATGGCATGTTTTTCTCTGTTTTCTTTGGGGTATAACACCTACGTTTTTACTTCATTTTAAGTTCATTTTTAATGTGATAATGTCTATTATCATTCTTTTAAAACTATCTTCCATTCACAGTCAGTGAAAATTAGATAAAAATGGAGAAATTAGTTTTCACATTTCTATAACTTCTATAACTGCAAGTTATATTTGGTATACCACTAAAGGAATACACTAATATAATTAATATCCAATGTATGAAAATTCATATGACTTAAGCATATTATTTCCATTCCTATTCCAGGATAGTCCTTCCAACCTTCCATTGAGAAAAGTGTTTATACAACTTGAGAATTGTTAAAGTCCTGAAACATTCCTATCACAATACTTGGTCTATGAACCTGGGTAAATGAACTTGCAGAGCAATAAATATTTTAGCAGTAGCATTAATAAAATAATGAATTTAATGGGAAAATTATATTTTCTTTTTTCTTTTTTTTTTATTTAAACACTTTGATTACATACATGATTGTGTTTGGGTTTCAGTCATGTAAAGAACACCACCCATCACCAGTGCAACATTCCCATCACCAATGTCCCAAGTCTCCCTCCTCCCCGCCTGACCCCCGCCTGTACTCTAAACAGGCTCTCCATTTCCCTCATACATTCTCATTATTAGGACAGTTCAAAATGTAGTTATTTCTCTAAATAAACTCATCACTCTTTGTGGTGAGCTTCCTGAGGTGAGCTGAAACTTCCAGCTCTTTTCTCTTTTGTGTCTGAAAATTATTATTGCAAGAATGTCTTTCATTTTTCTTAGAACCCATAGATGAGTGAGACCATTCTACGTTTTTCTCTCTCTCTCTGACTTATTTCACTCAGCATAATAGATTCCATGTACATCCATGTATAGGAAAATTTCATGACTTCATCTCTCCTGACAGCTGCATAATATTCCATTGTGTATATGTACCACAGTTTCTTTAGCCATTCGTCTGTTGAAGGGCCTCTTGGTTGTTTCCAGAGTCTTGCTATGGTAAATAGTGCTGCAATGAATATAGGTGTAAGGAAGGGGTTTTTTGTATTGTATTTTTGTGTTCCTAGGGTATATTCCTAGGAGTGGTATAGCTGGGTCATATGGGAGCTCGATTTCCAGTTTTTGGAGGAATCTCCATATCGCTTTCCATAAAGGTTGAACTAGACGGCATTCCCACCAGCAGTGGATAAGAGTTCCTTTCTCTCCACATCCCCGCCAACACTGTTTATTCTCATTCTTTGTGATGTGTGCCATTCTCTGGGGTGTGAGGTGGTATCTCATCGTTGTTTTGATTTGCATCTCCCTGATGATTAGTGATGTGGAGCACTTTTTCATGTGTCTTTTGGCCATTTGTATTTCTTCTTTGTCAAAGTGTCTGTTCATTTCTTCTCCCCATTTTTTGATGGGATTAGATGTTTTTTTCTTGTAAAGTTCTGTCAGTGCCTTGTATATTTTGGAGATTAGCCCCTTATCTGATGGATATTGGGTGAATAGTTTCTCCCACTCAGTGGGTGGCTCTTGTATCCTGGGCACTATTTCCTTTGAGGTGCAGAAGCTTCTCAGCTTAATATATTCCCATCTGTTAATCTCTGCTTTCACTTGCTTGGAGAGTGCAGTTTCCTCCATGAAGATGCCTGTAATGTCCTGGAGTGTTTTGCCTATGTGCTGTTCTATATATCTTATGGTTTGGGGGCTGATGTCGAGGTCTTTAATCCATTTGGATTTTACCTTCGTACATGATGTTAGCTGGGGGTCTAATTCAATTTTTTGCAAGTGGCTATCCAATTGTGCCAACACCACTTGTTGAAGAGGCTTTCCCTGCTCCATTTAGGATTTCCTGCTCCTTTATCAAAAATTAGGTGTTTGTATGTCTGGGAAACATTTTATGAGTATTCAAGCCTATTCCACTGATATGAGGGCCTGTCTTTATTCCAATACCATGCTGTTTTGATAACTATTGCTTTGTAGTACAGTTTAAAGTTGGGGAAAGTAATTCCTCCCATATTCTTTTTCCCAATGATTGCTTTAGCTATTCGAGGGTGTTTATTGTTCCAGATGAATTTCAAAAGTGCCTGATCCACTTCTTTGAAGAATGTCACGGGTATCTTTAGAGGGATAGCATTAAATTTGTATAATGCCTTGGGGAGTATTGCCATTTTGATGATGTTAATCCTGCCAATCCATGAGCAGGGTATGTGTTTCCATTTCCGTGTGTCTTCTCTTATTTCTTGGAGCAGAGTTTTATAGTTTTCTTTGTATAGGTCCTTCACATATTTAGTCAAGTTGATTCCAAGTTATTTGAGTTTGTGTGGCACTATTGTGAATGGAATTGTTTTCTTAATGTCCATTTCATCCTTATTACTATTGGTGTATAGGAAGGCCATTGATTTTTGTGTGTTAATTTTGTAGCCTGCCACCTTGCTATATGAGTCTATTGTTTCTAGAAGCTTTTTGGTAGAGTCTTTAGGGTTTTCTAAGTAGAGTATCATGTCATCTGCAAACAGTGAGAGCTTGACTTCTTCCTTTCCTATCTGGATTCCCTTGATATTTTTTTTTTGCCTAATCGCTATAGCAAGTACTTCCAGTGCTATGTTGAATAGGAGTGGTGAGAGAGGACAGCCTTGTCTTGTGCCAGAATTTAGAGGGAAGGCTTTTAATTTTTCTCCATTGAGGATAATATTTGCCACTGGCTTGTGGTAGATGGCCTTCACTATATTGAGAAAGGTTCCTTCCATTCCCATCTTGCTGAGAGTTTTGATCAAGAATGGATGTTGGACCTTATCAAATGCTTTCTCTGCATCTATTGTTATGATCATGTGGTTTTTATTTTTCTTGTTATTGATGTTGTGTATTATGTTGATAGATTTACGGATGTTAAACCATCCTTGCAATCCTGGGATGAAACCTACTTGATCGTAGTGGATGATCTTCTTAATGAGGCATTGAATCCTATTTGCCAGGATTTTGTTGGGGATCTTTGCATCTGCATTCATCAGCGATATTGGTCTGTAATTTTCTTTTTTTGTAGCATCTCTGTCTGGTTTAGGTATCAAGGTGATGTTGGCTTCATAAAAGCTATTTGGAAGTGTTTCCGTTTGTTCGATTTCATGAAAGAGTCTTGCCAGGATCGGTAGTAGTTCCTCTTGGAAAGTTTGAAAGAATTCATTAGTGAATCCATCTGGACCTGGGCTTTTGTTTTTGGGCAGACACTTGATTACCATTTTAATTTCATCAATGGTAATGGGGGTGTTTAGATATGCTACATCCTCTTCCTTCAATCGTAGAAGATTATAAGAGTCCAAGAATTTATCCATTTCTTCCAGGTTCTCATTTTTGGTGGCGTAGAGTTTCTCAAAGTAGTTTCTGATTACCCTTTGAATCTCTGTCATATCAGTAGTGATCTCTCCTTTTTCATTCCTAATACGAGTTATCAAGTTTCTCTCTCTCTCTTTCTTTGTTAGGTTTGCCAGTGGTCTATCAATCTTGTTTATTTTTTCAAAGAACCAACTTCTGCTTTCGGATTGTTTTTTGGGTTTCCACTTCATTGATTTCTGCTCTCAGCTTTGTTATTTTCTTCTGTCTTCCTATTTTTGGGTTCTTTTGTTGAGCACTTTCTAGTTCTATTAGCTGTGTCATTAAGCTACTCAGGTAAGCTCCTTCTTCCTTCCTGATGTGTGCTTGCAAAGCTATAAATTTTCCTCTCAGTACTGCTTTTGCTGTGTCCCTTAAGTTCTGATAGTTTTTGTCTTTATTGTCATTTGTTTCCAGGAACCTTTTGATTTCCTCCTTGTAATTATATTTTCTTTTGATGTAAATTAAAATTAGTATTAGTGACTCAAAAACTTTAAGTCTCATATTGACTAAAATTTTCTTATGACTGGAAAACCCAATGTATTTTTGCAAGTTTTCAGTATGGGATAAGTAACTGTTTTTATTTGACATTATTTCACTTCATGACCTCATTTGTGGGGCTATTGTAGGGTGATCATATAATGTACTCTCAAACCATAATATTTTCAAATGCGATGTGACATTCACACTTGCCTTAGTGAGAATATCAGGTATAATATCATACCATCCTCAGGAAAAAAGACAGGTATGTGATTATTCTAATGATTTACTCTCTTATCCCTACTTTATGCACTTGAAACATACTCATATATTCTCAGATATTTCTGCCCTTAGAGATTTCAATGTTTAAAGTTTTTGTATATTTTATATATTAAACTTAAAAACTGTCTCTAGTTTTTATACTTATATTTAATTCCTAGGCATTGGTTTCTACAGCAATCTTTCCAAATTCCTCATTAAACAAAATAAATTGCTGAAATTCCCAAGAATTTCAAAAGTACATTAATTTTATTCTCACATCAAGTAACTATCCAAAATGCATAGCATAATTATACTACTTTTATTCCTTGAACAAAAATGCATGTTGAAGACATATATAAAGCCTACATACATAATTTATACTGATAAACCAGTATAGGGATTCATGGATAATATTGAAAAAGACTGATATTGAAGACAGCAGTCCCCAGAAGAATGACTCTTCTTTGTGGTAATAGTTGCTTATCTGTACTATCTTTTCTATGGTTTTCTCTATCATTTGTGTAGAAAGAATAAACTGTATGGCTTGAGCTATGAATTAGAAGCTAGGAAAAATTTCTTCACTGTACTAAATAGCTTTCTGACTTTAGGCAAATTATTCAACTTTCCCAAACCTTCATTTCTTTGTCCATATAATTTAGACATTAGTAAAATCCACATTATGGGGATGTGATGATGATTAAGTGTTATGATGAAGCTGAAGAAATACTACAGGGTCTGATGTGCAGTGTGTGCTACATAAATGTTTCAGAGAAGAGGCATGTATAGACATGGTGAAAACAAAGTAGTACCTATCTTTTTTGTCTTGATTAGGAAAGTTGGACTTTAAGATTTCTTGGTTAAGTCAAAGCTCAGGCAAAATGGACAATCCACAGAACTCTAAAAAAAAGTATACAATACACACAGAGATTAAAACTTTACTTCAAGCAGCATATGTTTCCTGATGTATAAAAATGAATTTTTATAATGTTTTCCTCCTACATTATAGCACTGAGATCATCGGCTGCTCCAGTTCTATTTGGAGTATCAGATATCACATTTTTATGTGCCCTATAAGCAATCTCTTTACTTCCTATTGCCATCTTGTCTAGTCCTATAGAAACTTGATTTATGAATTATATTGATAATTACTTGATTGGCTCAATAGTTATTACATGCACATTGTATGACAATGCTTGTCTATGCTCTTTTTTAATATGTGAGACATTGTACTTAATACTGGAAATAAAAGATAAAATCCTATGTATGAATGTGATCATAGATTTCTGACAAAGCTGTGTGGAAGGAACATGTAGAGGTAGGTGATCCCTAACCTCCATCTAGTATGTAATGACATACTGGGAAAGACATTTTCTCTTTCATTGGGTTTTTCTTTATGGGGATTGCTAGATATGGATTATTTGATCATCCAGTGATGAATTTACAGAGAAAGAGCAAGGACCTTTTTTAAACTGGGTTCTCTAGACTCATGATTTTAATGAGGCTGTGAGAGTTTTGGGTAATTTTGCTCCTTCCTTTGGGGATTTCAGTCCTTTCTCTACAGTACAACACCTCTTATTCCCTCAGTTCTCAAAACTGCCAGGGATAGAGAGAAAAGTACACAGGGAGGTGATTTAATTAGGCAGTTTCTGCAATGCTAGGAAAAGATATAGGTAAGACCCAATGGAGTGGAAGAACTCTGAACTTAAGAGGCAACCAGCAGGAGGGACAGAATGCAGTCTGATGACACTGAGGTTTCAGCCTGGGTGCCTTGATGATGGTGAATTGTAATAAGAGCTAAGGAATTACTAGAAAAGTTAGCCCAATTTTATAATATCATTTTAACAATGACTAATCTTTCTGACTGCCAGTAGCAACTGCTTTTTGCCCAATGTTATTACAGTCTTTAGGTTCCATATAAAATGAGCATTGTGCACATATCCTACTATCTAAACACAATTGGTACAGAGTAAATTTAAACAATGATTAGGGAGGAAGAGAATAATTCCAGTCTGTGCACAGTTACAGTCAAGCTCTGACGATTCTAAGCAATAATTTCCTTCTAATTATGTCTATTTTTATGTCTTTACAGTCACGTGTTTAAAAATGACAGAGATTAAAACCATGAAGACTAATAACCAATATTTGTCATGTTATAATTGACTGGTTTGGTAGACTATGTACCTTGAATATGGTTTTTAACAACCCAGTGTTTGATTATATAAAAGAATCCTAGTAATTTTGGAATGAATTATAAATAATAGTTTTATTTTGTAATAATTAGTAAAATATTTGAACATGGGTTTTTGTAAGACAATCACAAACATTATTGTTTTCATTACATGTTGTGTCAGAAATCATGACAACCGATATATTACTGGACACTAATGCTAAAATAATTTCTAGCAATTAAATTCAAAGTTGCAGTATAAGTATTTAGGTTAACACAGTATTTGAATGAGTATGCTTATTTCCAAAGTATTTGCAAGTTTTATTCTATGAAACAACCACACATCTTCTTTCAAATCTTGCTTAACTATTTTGTTTTGGAAACAATGAACTTTTTTGCTTTTAAATAATATCTTTATTTAAGCACCATGATTACAAACATGATTGTAGTTGGGTTTCAGTCATAAACCCCCTTCACCAGTGCACCATTTCCATCACCAATGTCCCCATCTCTCTTCTCCCCCTCTTCCACCTGTATTCAAGGCAAGAATTCTACTTCTCTCACTCATTAACATTGTCATGATAGCTGTCAGTGTAGTTGTTTCTTTAACTGCACTCACCACTCTTTGTGGTGAGCTTCATATCGTGAATTGATCCTTACATCCTCATCTCTATAGTCTCTTGGCATAACTGCAATAATGTCTTTTATTTTTCTTAAAACCCATAGATGAGTGAGACTATTCTGAAGCATAGCACTTTCATATCTATTAGTGCATTGTTATATCTTGGACTACTTAATTTAATTTCATTAATTGAATTTTTAACTAATACTTTGTGAATTTGCTTTATACTTTCATTTTCAAAGATCTAAATTTTAGCACTAAATATTCTCAAATATGTGATCTCCCCAAAGCTCTCATTTATTTGGTCTGGAAGCTGATTTAGACAATTTATTGTTATAACCCATATTTTGTTACTAGTCACTACAAACAAATTAAATGAGAAATTGGGATAGAGAACATACAAAAATGGGAAATATACTCATTTAGGAAGATCTCTCTGGTTTAAGTCTCAATGATGAAACAAAGTCAGTCAAGTTAACATGTTGGAGGAAAGAATTCCAGACGAAGTTGAGCACATGTGCAAAGACTTTGAGACAGAGTAAAGAAAATGATATGTTCATGAAATGGAAAGGAGGCCTATGTGATAGAAATATGTATATTGAGAGTTTGGAGATTAAGTCTTCTCTGATGCCTTTTGTTTAATACTATTATTATTTTTGGTCAGGGGCCACATCCAGCAATGCTGAGGCACACTTCTAATTTTGACCTCTAGATTCACTTCTGGCAAAGCTTAGGGTAACAGGTGCTAAGGGTTGAATCTAGATTAACTAGGTACAAAGCTACTTGTACTACTTCCAGCCTTTTATATGAAAAAACAGCAGTAGGTGATGTGATTTAACACAAGACTTAAAAGTATTCTGGTTGTAGGACAGAATATGAAATTTGGGAGAAATAAAAGACAGGCTAACAGTGAAAAGATGTAAAATTCTAAGCAATACCTAAATGAGTCTTTAGAAGTTAGGTGTATAGTTTAGTTGTATAATATTGACTTTTGGGGCAAGAGAACTTGTGAAAAACAGAAAGCTATGTTAAAAGGAGAAAAATGATAAATATTGCAATTTTGAATTTTAGTTTGAATAACAAAACAGAGTAGTGGGCCTTTATTAAATGGTAAACACTTGGAAAAGAGCAAGTTTGGAGCTTAGAAATAAAATCTTTAGTTTAAGACATATTAAGACTGAGGTACCTTCTTAGACATCCAAAAAGAAATGGCATGTAGGAAATCAGTATACAGGTGTGTATCTTTCACTATAGGTAAGGTTAGGTATAGAGAGGTAGCTTTGGATCATAGAAAAAAATGTAAAAATCTTTAAGTTCCTGTTAGGTTAAAAAAAGTTGAATTGGAAGGACCTGATATGCTATCTTTCAACTCCCAAAAATGTTGTATATATTATTGGGGAAAATAATGCCTAAGATAAGACCATAGAAGATACCAATGTGAAAGGTGAATAATTATATGTGATGGAAAAGTAATTGAGGGTGCAAGTCCCCGTATATGTTCAAGTCATGAAGAATGCTCACTGGAACAAAGGTTGGGATAAGGATAAAAACTATATGTCGGTGAGTTGATACGCCCAGAGAGGGAGAAGCCGCTGAACTCTGCTGAAACTCTGATGCCAGCACCTCTATCTGACTGTCTCCTGTGCTGTGCTGCATTCTCGGCCTGATTTCATCCTCTGTGTGGCTTCATCTGTGGATGGCTAGCCTTCCCTGGAGCCTGATTTTATCCTGTGTGTGACTTCATCTGCGGATGGCTAGCCTTCCCTAGAAGTGAGTTGATAAACCCAGAGAGGAAGAAGCCGCTGAACTCTACTGGAACTCTAATGCCAGCACCTCTACCTATCTGTCTCCTGTGCTGTGCTGCATTTTCGGCCTGATTTCATCCTGTGTGTGACTTCATCTGCGGATGGTTATTCTTCCCTGGAAATGAGTTGATACGCCCAGAAAAGGAGGAGCCAGAGGAGCACTCTGCTTTGCTGTGCAGCCACGCACATCATTTAGCCAATGAATACAACCACATCACATTAAAAAAAAACACACAATACAAGTGTAACAATGGGGAAACAACGAAGGCCAGCATCAGACATAGAGAAAGAAGATGGCAACTCTGATGACCGGAAAATGGCCAACCACTAGTCAGTCTCTCAGATAAGGAGTTTAGAGTCACAATATGAAAGATGTTCATAGAACTCAAAGAAAGTATAGAAGATAACACTAATAAGAATCAAGAGAATATGAAGATAGAAATCAGAAAAATCCAAATTGAATTTTCAGGTCAAATAACAGGTCTGAAAAACTCAGTAGATCAATTGAAGAAAAAAAATGATAAGCTTTCCCACAGGTTAACAGCAGCTGATGATAGAATTAGTACCTGAAAGATGAGATGAATAACAACTCCATACAGCAGAAGAGGGGCCCAGAGAGATAGCACAGTGGTGTTTGCCTTGCAAGCAGCCGATCCAGGACCAAAGGTGGTTGGTTCGAATCCCAGTGTCCCATATGGTCCCTGGTGCCTGCCAGGAGCTATTTCTGAGCAGACAGCAGGAATAACTCCTGAGCACTGCCTGGTGTGGCCCAAAAACCAAAAAACAAAAAAATTACATACAGCAGAAGAAATTGGAAAAAAGCCTTAAAGCAAATGATCAAACAATGGAAAAATTACTCAAAGAATGGGAACAGATGAAAATAGAAGTCTATGATAAGCTCAACAGAAACAACTTAAGAATCATTGGACTCCCTGAGATCCAGGAAGAAAATCTCCAGGAAGAATCAATGGTCAAGAACATCATTAAAGAAAAATTACCAGAGCTAATGAATACATGCGATCAAATCCTGCATGATCAAAGAGTACCAACTAAAAGAGACCCCAGGAAAAACACCTCAAGACACATCCTAGTCACAACGATGAATACCACAGATAGATACAGAATTCTGAAAGCAGCAAGATCAAAAAGAGAAATTACATTCAAGGGAACATCCTTGAGATTTACCCCAGACCTGTCACCAGAAACACTCAAGCCAGAAGGCAGTGGTGGGACATAGGGACAAAACTCAATGAAATAAATGCTTCACCTAGAATACTCCACCCAGCAAAATTCACTTTCAGGTTTGAAGGAAGTATACATGATTTCACAAACAAACAGCAGCTCAGAAACTTTACAGACTCAAAACCTGTATTAAAAGAAAAACTGAAAGACCAACTTTAAGACAAGACTGACCAACAGACTCACCAAACTTTGATAGGAAGATGGCACTAAATCGCAGGATAATTCTTTCTCTCAACGTCAATGGACTAAATGCACCAGTTAAGAAACAAAGAGTGGCTAAATGGATCAAAAAACTCAATCCAACCTTCTGCTGCCTACAAGAAACACACCTGAATAGTCAGAACAAACATAGACTCAATATAAAAGGCTGGAGGAAAATCATCCAAGCAAAAACACCCATAAAAAAGCTGGAGTGGCCTTACTATGCAAACTTTATACTCAGGAAAGTTATAAGGAACAAAGATGGACATTTTATATTAATCAAGGGATATGTACAGCAGGAAGAAATCACTCTCCTAAATGCAACGAATGAGGGGCCAGCAAAATATTTAATACAATTGTTGACAAATTTGAAAAACAATATCAATAACAACACAATAATTGTGGGAGACCTCAACACAGCATTGTCAACACTTGATAGGTCAACCAGACTAAAACCTAACAAGAATATACTAGACCTGAGAAATGAAATGAAAGAAAGAGTCCTAGTAGAAATATATAGGACACTCCACCCCCAAAAACCTGGATACACATTCTTCTCTAACTTACATGGCACAATCTCCAGGATAGACTATTCTCCAGCATAGTCCATGCTAGCACATAAAACATACCTCCATAATATCGAGAGGATAGAAATTTTGCAGGCTACCTTCACTGATCACAAGGCCCTGAAATTATATGTGAATTACAAAGGGACACAGAAGAAAAACTTTAATACCTGGATATTAAATAGCCTAATACTGAATAAGCAGTGGGTCCGAGATGAAATCAAAAAGAAAACCAAACCTTCCTGGAAACAAATGACAATAGAGACACAAACTATCAGAACCTATGGGACACAGCAAAAGCGGTACTGAGAGGAAAATTTATAGCTTTGCAAGCAAATATCAGGAAAGAAGCTGAATAGCTTAATGATGCAGCTCATAGAATTAGAAAGTGCTCAACCAAAGGAACCAAAAATAGGGAGACAGAAGGAAATAACAAAGCTAAGAGCAGAAATCATAGTGTGAACACAAAAACAATCCGAAAGATCAATGAAAGCAGAAGTTGGTTCTTTGGAAAAATAAACAAGATTGATAGACCACTGGCAAAACTAACAAAGAAAGAGAGAGAGAGACTTGATAACTCATATTAGGAATGAAAAAAGGAGAGATCACTACTGATATGGCAGAGATTCAAAAGGTACTAAGAATCTACTTTGAGAAACTCTTTGCCACTAAAAATGAGAACCTGGAAGAATTTAATAAATTCTTGGTCTCTTATAATATTCCATGGTTGAATAAGGAGGATGTAACATATCTAAACATCCCCATCACTATTGAGGAACTTAAGACAGTAATCAAATGTCTGCCCGAAAACAAAAGCCCAGGCCCAGATGGATTCACTAATGAATTCTTTCGAACCTTTCAAGAGGAACTACTACCAATCCTGGCAAATCTCTTTTATGAAATAGAAAAAACAGGAACACTTCTAAGTAGCTTTTATGAAGCCAACATCACCTTGAAACCTAAACTGGAATGAGATGCTACAAAAAAAAGAAAATCACAGTCCAATATCGCTGATGAACACAGATGCAAAGATCCTCAACAAAATCCTGGCACATAGGATTCAATGCCTCATTAAGAAGATCATCCACAACAATCAAGTAGGTTTCATACCAGGAATGCAAGGATGGTTTAACATCCATAAATCTATCAACATAATACACAACATCAACAACAAGAAAAATAAAAATCACATAATCATATAAATGGATGCAGAGGAAGCATTTGATAAGGTCCAACACGCATTCTTGATCAAAACTCTCAGCAAGTTGGGAATGAAAGGAACCTTTCTCAATATAGTTAAGGCTATCTACCACAAGCTAATGGCAAATATTATCCTCAACGGAGAAAAACTAAAAGCCTTCCCTCTAAACTCTGGCACAAGACAAGGCTGTCCTCTCTCACCACTCCTATTTAACATAGCCCTGGAAGTACTCGCTATAGTGATTAGTCAAGAAAAAGTTATCAAGAAAATCCAGATAGGAAAGGAAGAAGTCAAGCTCTTGCTGTTTGCAGAAGACATGATATTCTACTTAGAAAACCCTAAAGACTCTACCATAAAGCTTCTAGAAACAATAGACTCATATAGCAAGGTGGCAGGCGACAAAATTAACACACAAAAATCAATGTCCTTTCTATTCACCAATAGTAATAAGGAAGAAATGGACATTAAGAAAACAATCCCATTCACAATAGTGCCATACAAACTCTAATATTTTGGAATCAACTTGACTAAATATGTAAAGGACTTATACAAAGAGAACTATAAAACTCTGCTCCAAGAAATAAGAAAGGACACGCGGAAATGGAAACACATACCCTGCTCATGGATTGGCAGGTTTAACATCATCAAAATGGCAATACTCTCCAAGGCATTGTACAGATTTAATGCAATCCCTGAAAGATACCCGTGACATTCAAAGAAATGGATCAGGCACTTTTGAAATTCATTTGGAACAACAAACACCCTAGAATAGCTAAAGCAATCATTGGGAAAAAGAATATGGGAGGAATTACTTTCCCCAACTTTAAACTGTACTACAAAGCAATAGTTATCAAAACAGCATGGTATTGGAATAAAGACAGGCCCTCATATCAGTGGAATAGGCTTGAATACTCAGAAAATGTTCCTCAGATATACAATCACCTAATTTTTGATAAAGGAGTAAGAAATCCTAAATGGATCAAAGAAAGCCTCTTCAACAAGTGGTGTTGGCACAACTGGCTAGCCACTTGCAAAAAATTAAACTTAGACCCCATTTATCATCATGTACGAAGGTAAAATCCAAATGGATTAAAGACCTCGATATCAGACCTGAAACTGTAAGATATATAAGACAACATGTAGGCAAAACACTTCAGGACATTGAGACTACAGGCATCTTCAAGGAGGAAACTGCACTCTCCAAGCAAGTAAAAGCAGTGATTAACAGATGCAGAAGCTGAGAAGCTTCTGCACCCCGAAGGAAATAACGCCCAGGATACAAGACCCACCCACTGAGTAGGAGAAACTATTCACACAATACCCATCAGGCACTGACAGAACTTTACATGAAAAACATCTAATCCCATCAAAAAATGGGGAAAAGAAATGGACAGACATTTTGACAAAGAAGAAATACAAATGGCCAAAAGACACATGAAAAAATGCTCCACATCACTAATCATCAGGGAGATGCAAATCAAAACAACTATGAGGTACCACCTCACACCACAGAGATTGGCACACATCACAAAGAATGAGAACAAGCAGTGTTGGCGGGGATGTAGAGAAAAAAGAACTATTTTTTTCATTGTTTATATGTTGTTGTTTTTTTTTTAATGTACGAGAGAAAAGAACTCTTATCCACTGCTGGTGGGAATGCCGTCTAGTTCAACCTTTATGAAAAGCAATATGGAGATTCCTCCAAAAACTGGAAATAAAGCTCCCATATGATCCAGCTATACCACTCCTAGGAATATACCCTAGGAACACAAAAATACAATTCACAAATCCCTTCCTTACACCTATATTCATTGCAGCACTATTTACCATAGCAAGACTCTGGAAACAACCAATATACCCTAAAGAAACTCTGGCACATATACACAATGGAATATTATGCAGCTGTCAGGAGAGATGAAGCCATGAAATTTTCCTATACATGGATGTACATGGAATCTATTATGCTGAGTGAAATAAGTTAGAGAGAGAGAGAGAGAAAATGCAGAATTGTCTTCCTCATCTATGTGTTTTAAGAAAAATGAAAGACATTTTTGCAATAATAATTTTCAGACACAAAAGAGAGAAGGGCTGGAAGTTACAGCTCACCTCATGAAGCTCACCACAAACAGGGATGAGTTTAGTTAGAGAAATATTAAACTATCCTAATAATGAGAATGTATGAGGGAAATAGAAAACCTGTCCAGAGTATAGGCGGTGGTTGGGTGGGGAGGAGGGAGATTTGGGACATTGGTGATGGGAATGTTTCACTGTTGATGGGTGGTGTTCTTTATACTACTGAAACCCAAACACAATCATGTATGTAATCAAGGTGTAAAATATATATATATAAAAAACTATGATGTCACAAGTTTGAAATTCAGGAAACTATGCTATAATCAGAAAAGATGAAAGATACCAAATTTTGATGACTGATGACATACTCTAGAAACTGTTATCCACATTGGTCAGAATAAAAATTATTAATAAAATATTATATTAGGAGAAACAAAGTGGAATAAACAATATATATATATATATATATATATATATATATATATATATATATATACTGCTCCTACATCTTCAATACAGACTGCACTGAAAAGAAGGAATAGGTGGCATGTTTGATGAACGCTGTGTCCTACAAATTCTGATATTCATGTCTTCATTCTCCTTTGTTTCCAGGAATCTTTTGAGTTCCTCTTTGATTTATTTTCTGACTCACTTTTTCTTCAGTAGTGAGCTGTTTAATTTCCAAGTGTTAAAGTTATTTATCTGTGTCTGTTTGTAATTCACTTCTTGATATGAGAAGATAGTTGATATAATTTCTATTCTCTTAATTTTAAGGAGGTATGTTTTATGACCTAGCATGTAGTATATTTTGGATAGTACCCATGTGCATTGGAGAAGAATGTGTATTCTGTGTATGCTTTCTTGAAACCTGAATGAAGTGTGGCTGGATGAAATACTCTTGGTGAGGCATTCATTTCATTGAGTTTTTTTCACTATATCCCTCTGCTTTATTCAGGCCTGAATGGTTGCTTGTGATAAATCTGCTCAAAATCTTAAGAATGTTTTTTTGTATGCAATTCCCTATTTGATATTTCTGCTTAGTATTTTATCCTTATCTGTGGCTTTCAAATTGTGATGAGGATGTGTTTTAGACTGTTTTTTTTTTTTTGAGTGAGAATCTTTTTGTATGCAATCTTTGGACATCCAGGATGTGGATGCATGTACTCTTAAGCTCTGGTGGCTTCTTAGTAATGATATTCTTGACTATTGATACATGGGTGTTTTCTTCCTTGGTCTCTGGATCTACAGTGATTCTTATGTTGTTTCTATTGAATCTATTCCAGAGTTTTATTGTTGTCTATTCACTTATTTTGAAGATCTTTATTTTTTGGGTTTGGGACCACACTAGTTGCACTCAGGAGTTAGTTCTGGCTCCGCACTCAGAAATAGCTTCTGGCAGGCTTGGGGAATCATAAGGGATGCTGGGTATCAAACCCAGGCTTGCACTACAGATCTCCACGTGGTGCAAAGCAAATGCCCTGCTGCTGTCCTATCTCTCTGGCCCCAATTTTGAAGATTTTTTCCATCATCTATTCAATATTTTAAGTCCCTTTTCAAAACCCATATGTTGTATGGAGGTGTTACGCAGCTATCTTCCAGTTCACTCATTCTGTCTTCAGCAGCTTCCAGTGAGTTTTTTCAATCCACCTATCAAGTTTTTCAGTCTTGTTATTTCTGTTTGAAGTTTTCTCATTTCTATTCTCATATCTTCTTAAGTCTTATTTGCTGTCATTCAAGTAATTCCATTTTATTTGAGTTCTTTGTACATCCTAAACATTTCTCTCTAAAGTCCTTATCAGAGAGTCTATATAGAAGTCTAGTACTAATTGAATCTTCAGAACTACTGTCTTCATTCACTAAGCATGGTGGGGCCCTGTCTTTTTGTCAAATTGTGATCTTTGCAGCCTGGTGGTTTTTTTTCTAAGGGGTTGAGCTAGAGCTCACTGGCAAGAAGAAATACATAGATGCAGAGCTGCCATGTTCTTCTCATGGTGTACTGTCCCTCCTCTTCTTTGTCATGGGCCAGACTCTCCACCAGGCACTTTCTTACTTTTGCCTTTAGGGTGCTATTTATAAGCCCTGTAAGGTCAAATGCCTTTGGGAGGCACCTTATCAGTCAGGAAAATTTGTAAATGAGAGCTGGGACCACCACCACTTTCAGTCCAATATATTCTGCCCTGTCAGAAGGATTAATAGGTCAACAAATAAAGCTTAAAGCTTTCAGGCAGAAGAAATTATAGAGTTCTTGTTAATGGATTAGCTGCAGCAAGAGATGATTTCAAAAGAAGTTTTTTCATATAACTCATGCATCTTTTGCATAATTATAGTAGTTAATTATAAAATAACAATGAAAATTTGGGATCTCAAAGACATGGAGTTGCAAAATAGAAAAGAACACTTTTTTTTATTCAGAAGAGTTGAGTGATTGTTTTCAGGCACAAATGAATTCAGATATTCAAAACTTTTTGTTGGAATCTCTCTCTTTATATATGTATATCAGCTCAATTGTGTTGGCTTTATTTCAGAACAGTAGTCAATCAGCAGTCCCAAAGGTTAAATCTTACAATTTTACAAAGAAATCTATGAAAAAATAAAACAATCCCTCACAAATTGGGTGACATTACTTTCCAACTCTTGCCCCTTGTTCTGATCATTATTGATCTCATTTAATCTGTTTTATGCTCTATACTCATGTCTGGAAAGGAAGGACATTTACTCCATCTGAGCTATATGAACTGAGAATGGAGTTATCTGGTTTCTCAAAAGAAAATGAAGATAGCTAAAGAACTAGCTCAATGGTCTCTAGTACATGAAGGCTAATTTTCAATCCTGGTACCAAGTGACCATCAAGCACCTAATTGGCACTAGCCCCAAGTGCTACACCTGGTCGCCTCCACACTGGCTCACAAACCAAATGAAGATAAGTTATGATCAAGAGGATAACAATAATAATGTTGAGTGAATGCTTTCATGATTGGATATCAAGTGTTTTTCACATATTTTATTAATTTTCACAGAGCCTGGTGAGTGCAGTAATATTATTATTTGCATATTTGTGAATCAGTTAGAGATGCCATTGGTACTTGTGTTTATATGGCTGTGAGTTACAGGAATGATTATGGAACAGTTGCAAGCACAAAGAGTAACTTGAAGAGGGGTAGTGAAAGGAAATTTCTGACTGAGGAGTGCAAAGAGCATGGTACTAAGAAATGGATCTCACATATGAGGTAGGCTTGAGATGGGTGGACATGTGTGGTGCACATTTTCAGGATAAAGGAGAGTAGCATAGTGATGCAGGCAAAGATTTCTAGAATGAAAAAAGTGTCAGAAATGAAATGCTCTCAACTCAGAAAACCTCAAATACGTGACAATGGATTTAATGAAGCTGTAAGGTAGAAAAGCTTTTGCTATCACCATCACTTACTCTGAACACCAGTAAAACTAAGGTGGCTCAAAGGTTGAAAGGGGAAGAAATGCAAGTCACATGATTTATTGCTATCACACTGACATTTTTGTGAAAATAAGTATACATTTTCCATCTGCTTTTCAATTTCACTTTGTGACTCTGGATCATTTGTTTATAGAGGCTCCTCCATTTTCAAATAGGCAAAGTGTGCATAATTATACTGAACCTGAGTAGAAAACATGTGATTATGATTTCAACTTAAACCATATGAATATTCCATTTGTTATTGCATGCCATACTCTTAAGTAAGATGATAGGAAAGATAAATTCGCAGGAAACAACAACAGTTGAAAAGCTAAAACTGTGCAGATTCCTTTGCATATGACCAGGTAAAAGTCTTTTTAAATATATTTTTTAAATTTATCAAGGTAACATTGTAACAACATAAATATTTGTGTTTGGGATATTATATCCACCATTAAATTGTCAATCTCACCGCATCATTAGTGGGTCTTCAATAAAAATCCCTCCCTTAGGTAAACTCAGTTCTATTGTCAGAACCTAAAGGTGTACTTTCACTAGATACTGTTCATTGTTTTTATTTCTTTATATACTACCACCAATGAAATCATCCAGTATTTATCTGTTTCCTTCTGACTTATTTTGCTTAATGTGTTACTATGTATATTGCAATAACAAAAAGGACTTTATCTCTTCTAGATGAGTAGTATTCTTTTGTATCTATATACCATATATATATTTTTTTTTGTCAATACATCTGTCCTTGATACTTGGTCCTTGGTACTTGGGTGGTTTTGTGGTTTTGGATGTTGTAAATAGTGTTACAGTGAATATAAATATGTATGTGTCTTTCAAATAACTGTTTTTGTATTCTTTATATAGAAGTGAAATTCCTGGATCATATGGTAATTCTATTTTAAAGTTTCACAAAATCTAGAGAATGTTTCCAAAAAGTGAATGAACATGTTTATATTCCCACAAAGAGTAAATGAGGGTTCCTTTTTCTCTACATCCATCAAACATGGTCTGATCTTTCTAACATTTTCTACTCTCACTATGTTTTTTTTCTTATCAACTTAAATTGAATTCCCTGATGATGACCAATGATGACCATTTTTTCACATGCCTGCTAATAGATAGAAATTCTTTTGGTGAGTGAAACACAGGATCACAATATGTCAGGTACAATGAGTTACTGTATTTTTCTTACCATAACACACACTTTTTCCCCCAGAGAGTGAATGCCACCTGGCGTTGAAGCCTGAGTGCAGAGGAGGAGAGAATCTAAAAAACTATGTGTGTCATATGGTCAGGTGTGTCTTGTAAAGTGAAAAATACTGTTAGTATAATTGATTTGCTAGAAAATGGGTTCAGGAGAGCTCCTCAGCTCCTCTATATAGGTTCTCTCTTTAGTTGCCTTAAATTTTCATAACAGTGGCAATAAAAACCACTTCACCATAATTGCAATGAATCAGAGACCCATTCTATACACAATATTCCCACCTCACTTGTACAAGTGCGGATTATTGATCTGCAAACATGCTATGAGTATCTGAGTAATGCTTAGCTTCATTTCCCCAATTTAGGTTTTGCTCACAGTACCATTTCCTGAATTGGAGTTGTCCTAGCAGAATGATAGAATAGTAGACAGGTCAAAAAATCCATCAGAGGTCAACAATTTGTCATAATGAAAATTGCAGAGGCACAAGTGTATTCACTGAACAGCTAGCAACTCATGCTTTTCTCCATAATATCTCATATACATTTAGTTTGGCAACTCTCATCAAAAAAATTCACTTTTTCCAGGAGATTTGTTAATTTATTTTGCAAAAATACATAATGACTTAACTGATGCTGATTTGATTTAATTGCCACAAAAAATGACAGTGGATCCCACTGACTGCAATATATCCCTTAAGAGTTACTAAGGACTGGACATTCAAAAATATTTTAATTCTTCTCCTCATCTGAGGCATTATTTCATTTCCTTGTCATGAAGGTAGTACTCTAACATCTTGAAAATGACAGTAAAATGATAATAGGGCCATGCCAAGTCTTTCCTTTCATTCTGTGATTTCCATCCTCTTCAAACTTTAAAGTACAGAGTAATGAGCTAATTTTGTCAAGAGCAAAAACCTCTGAACTATTCTTAGATAGTGATAGCAAGTGATGTGATCTGCCTCTTCTTTTATTGTGTATAACAAACCCTGAAATATTTCATTCTACTCAATAGAGGTTTATTGAGTGCCTAAAAATCTTAAACTCTTTGTTAATATCATCAGATTTATGTGTTTATATGCTCTGCTTCTGTTTGTGTTTGGAGGAATCACAGGACAATTTCTAAGACAGACGTCTGCCCCATATCAACTGTACTTTTGCTCAACAATGTGGTTATATTACCTGTGCCCTCAGATAATTTTCAAACAGAAAGGAGAGAATTAACAGTTGGAATTCCAGGCACCACAATCTAAATTAAGGAGGATAGAGTGGACCTCTCAGTAAATATACTGGGAGCAAGAGATGACCAGATAGTCTCATACAAATACACAACTGAATAATCATTAGAAATTAAAGACATAATACAGAAAAGATAATAACTTATCAATTAGTTATTATTTTTTCAACTTTAATATTTACTCTGTGTTTTCTCATATTTACTCACATACAAACAGAAATTTACACACATAACAAAATGCATATATATTTATTTTAATTTTTACTTAGGAAATATGACATATAATCTGACTCAGATTGTATCTATCCTCATAATGTTCACCAGTAGTTATATCAAGGTCTCCTCCTAACCCTTCACACCTCAGATCCTTAGCACACTCAATTGTGTAGGTTGATTCTTAGGGTTTATACCATTGACCATTTCCCATGACCTTACTATGCTTCTTTATATCCTACCTGTAAGCAAAATCAATCAGGTATTTTAGGGCCAAATATATTACTTAATGATCTGAGTGTAGGTTTTGCAGGAACAATTCCTGGTGTTGTATGACCTTTAGAGAGCATAGCTCATAATCACTGCTATTCCAAAACAACATCAAAAAGCAAAAATGTACTGACTTACAGTTTATCATATTTTCTTTGCATGAATCTGATCTTGGTTTAAATCCCAGCACTGCCAGGAGTGACCTCTGAGTAGAGAGCCAAGAGTAGCCTCTGAGTAACACTGAATGTGGCCTCTCAGAATACAGTTAGGATATTACTAATGAATTATTTATTATTCTCACTTTTATTCAAGTACTCTGTGAAAATGTCTTCATCTATTCCATCTGTTTTCATTACATAACTAATATGTATATAGCACTGTTCTGGGCAGAGAGGCTTATAAACAATAAGGCAAATTCTAGATTTTATGGACAATGCTTTCTAGTGGGGGTATGGGAAATCATGAAATATATCATAAAATATATCAATAAAAAAGAAAACTTATTGAGAGCTACAGTACAGTGGAGAGGGCACTTGCCTTGCTTATGGCCAACCAATCCAGCATTTCATAGGGTTCCCTGAGCACCACCAGAAATAATTCCAGAGTGTAGAGCCAAGAGTAAGTCCAGAGCATCTCAGGATGTGGTAAAATTAGAGAAAGAGAGAGAGAACATTTAATGAGATAGATGGAGAAAACTTCTGTTTGAGTAGGCAAAAAATGCTTTTAGAAGTGGGCATTAAATGGTGATTTTACAGAAAAAAAGAATCAACATTGGGTAAATTTCAAGAAGAGTAGAGAGAACAACTGTTTAGTATAAGAACTTAGAGAAAACAAGTCTTGTAGGGAGAAAAGCCAGAGAAGACAGACCCTCAATGATGGTGGAAATTATGAAAAACTAGATGAGTTAGAGATGAGGTAGAGAGGATCCATCTCTTTTTAATACATACATTTTTCTATGTATATATTTGAACCCTTGGAGATTTTTAAACAAAAGGATAACAAGATCAAGATTTTAACAAAGAGGAAACCGTTTTTAACAGGGTGTAACATTTTGGTTGCTAAACTCACCAAGATTAACAGGAACAATAATTTAATTAAAACTATCAAAACATGGGGAGAGGAAATGAATAAGTACTTCTTTGAAGAAGAGAGATCAATGAACAATAAGCACTTGAAAAAGCGCTCATCACTTATTTTTGCCAATTTTAAAGCAATTGTGTATTAACTGACCAGATTACAAAAATATGGTAAATACCTGGGTTCGTACACTTAAGACCACAAAATGGGTGGTCTTTCTCTTCATCTTATATCAGAGAGAAGATTACTTAAAGGTTCAGAGGAAGTTGTTTGCTTCTTTGAAATGTTTTCCAATAGTAGAGATCTCATGAATCAAATCCTTCATGAGATGATGCCATATTAACCTAGAGTTCAAACAATCAATCTGTTAATCAATTTGCTTCTTGTGGATTTTGCCATAACCATGCTTAAATCAACTCATTTACTAACTTCAGTTTTGGACATCTCCATGCAATATAGGGCTCAATACTGTCATGTTAATTGAAGCCTTGCTGAGTTTAACAAAGGTATCATTAAAAATCTGGTGAAGGAGAAGAAGCTTCAGCACCTTTCAACTTTGGGGCTCTCACCGTTATCTCTGATTCTGATGAAAAAAAGCAGTTGTCGGGGTTCAGAAGGAATATAAAAGTTGTTAGCTTTTCTTGCTATTCTAGCCATATGAATCTATGTCCTGTATGTTTGTCTATGCTTCTTGTAATAATATCTAGCATTTTCTTAGATCTACTTCCTGATTGCTTTTTGAAGCTTTTTGTTTTGTTTTGTTTTGGTTTGATTTTTTTGTTTGTTTGTTTTTGAGTCACACCCTGCAGCACTCAGGGGTTACTCCTGGCTCTATGCTCTGAAATTACTCTTGGCAGGCTCAGGGGACAATATGGGATGCGGGATTCGAACCATCGTCCTTCTGCATGCAAGGCAAATGCCCTACCTCATCTATCTGTCTGGTCCCTTGAAGCATCTTTTAAGCATACTTTTTTCTTTCTTCTTCTTCTTCTTCTTCTTTTTTTTTTTTTTTTTTCGGTTTTTGAGTCACACCCGGCAGCGCTCAGGATTACTTCTAGCTCTGTGCTCAGAAATCGCCCCTGGCAGGCACAGGGGACCATGTGGAATGCTGGGATTCGAACCACCGACCTTCTGCATGAAAGGCAAATAAATGCCTTATCTCTATGCTATCTTCCGGCCCCCATACTTCTTTCTTAAGTGCTTAGTCTTCAGGACTGTGAAATTATTTTTTTTTATATATGACATATGTGATATCTATATGATGTCTATGATACACATATGTGTGTATATCTATCTATCTATTTATCTATTATATACATATATATGACACAGAACCAACAAAAGTGAAAGAATGAGATCTAAACTACAATGACCAAACTTAACACTGTGCCTGTCAAGGCAGGCTGGTAGGTGGAAAGAAAACTGGGACATTAGTGGAGGAAAATTGACACTGCTGATGGGATTGGTGTTGTAACATTTTATTTCTGAAACTCAATTATGAATAAGTTTGTAAATTACCATGCCTCCATAATGCTTTTTAGGTTGTGTGTGGTTTTTTTTGGGGGGTGGGGAGTGGAGGGCACACCCAGCAATGTTCAGAGCTTACTCCTGGCTCTGCGCTCAGAAATTCCCCTGGCTCTGGGGACCATATGGGATGTTGGGGATTGAACTTGCGTTCTTCCTGGGTCAGCTGTATGCAAGGCATACACCCTACCACTGTAATAACCACTCTGGCCCCTCCATAATATTTTTAAATGGTAGCTGCTGTATGAAAATGAATCTCAGGGAGAAAAGAGCCACTAAACACACCTCTAAAATTTCAAAAATATGATACTGAGGGTGACTTGAACCAGGGATTAAACTATAACCTAAAAGCTTTATTCATATCACCTTCACTTACTTATTTATTTACAGTGAATGGAGTTATCTAGCAGTAACTTTTGGAAAGAAAACATAAAAATCTTTGGAAATTTTAGCACAAGAAAACCTTTTAAACTTCAGCATCACGAATTGAGTTCCAATGCAGAGGAAACTAGACTAAAAATTACTGATCAGTAAATAATAAAGAGAAAAAGGAAAATGATAATGGAAGAGATTAGAAAAATAGATATCAAGTGATAATGAGTGGTAATATCACTAAAAGTTTCTACTCATTGACACCTATGAGAAAGATCATTTCCCTCCTTCAGCACTGCATCATTAGTAGAAATTAGCTATCGTAGAAATTTGCAAAGAAGGATGAAATCCACTGCTATAAGGGCTCTCTTGTGTGAACTATGTTGAAATTCTATTAAAATATGAAAATAATAAGAACAGGGTCTCAGGCAGGAGCATATATGCAGAATAACAAGATGTCATCTCAAATCACTTTAGTGATAATTATACATAAAGGGCTCGGTCTTTCTAGGCTCTCTTTCATGCACTTAATTCCCAATTGAAGCCAATTATAAGTAGAGTTTGACTTTCATGCTTGCTTCTGGTTAATCTGCACACCGTTTCTTCTAATAACTCCCTTTAATGTCTTCATATGTTGGTGGATAATGTCCCTTTCATGATATGTGTGTTCAATGTACATATATGCGTGTATGAGAGAGAGAAAAATAGAGGACTGGGGGAGAGAGAGAGAGGAGAGAGAGAGAGAGAGAGAGAGAGAGAGAGAGAGAGAGAGAGAGAGAGAGAGAGAGAGAGAGAGAGAGAGAGAGAGAGAGAGAGAGAGAGGAGAGAGAGAGAGAGAGATTTAGAAATTTAGAATGACAGTGCTTCTTCCAGGTAGGGAGCGTATGGAAATCTTGTTTTGCTTGAAATATCTGGTCAGTAATTGGCAAAGTCATGTTTCACAAATAATTGCTTATGTGAGAAAAGCAGTTGTGGAAAGAGCAGGCACTTTGGTACCAGAGAGATAATGATTCAAATCCTCAGTCTGAGGTCTGCTCAGTGACCTTGTCAGTTTTGTAACTTCCCCAGGGCCTTGTTTCTGTCATCTACGAAATGAAGGTGGGGTTATCTGTCTCTGTGGTTTTCTAACTGCTAGTTTGAAGACAGAGAAAAACTGGTCCAGAAAATTTTCTGTTAGTCCGAGACAAAGTTAATTGTAACTTAAATGGCACACCAGATTATAGAGTGGTACTATTATATTGATATACAAATATTTTTACTTCACATAAATCTTGTTTATTAATTTAGAAGTCCACAAGTTATTTCTCCTATTTTCACTAGCCCAAAGGTACAAAACAAAACAAAACAAAAATGGTTGAAAACCACTGATCTTAGAACCACTGTAAAAAATAGATCAGATTACTGGAGAGGATTCCACGTATATCTACCAATTTCTTAATTGTTCGGTATGAACTTTTTTTTTGGGGGGGGATATAGAACCAATCTAGCATTCCTGTCTAAAATCCTACTTTATGTGAAATATATAATCATGTGGGATATCCATATACTTTATATATTACATATGATACTCCAAAGTATTCTTTTGTCTTTTTCCCAGTTGTTATCTTTCTGTTCACTAACATCTTGCTGCCATCATTCTGGTGGATAAAATTTTGAGATTTTGAACTGACAGCTCATTGGGCCACAGTTTGTATTTGACAACTTGGTTATGGACTATGTAGTATGTAAATAATGACATATCTTAAAATATTTTAATCTTTCATCTTGATAGATGCATTTGAGTTTCACATTTGTCCTTTGAGAAAGGAGAGGGAAATGAATAGCAGCTTTTGGTGACAAGGTAATTACACTGAGAACTATGTTAGCACCAAGAACTCAGCTGATTATGTCTTGCTAAAAGACATGGTTGTTTAAAATAGTTCCCATCTTATTGACAGCGTTAAGAAATGGTAGGCACACTTTTAATTACACTTCACCACTAGATCATCAGGAACATGGAATACTGTTTCTGACTCAGCTTTTCAGAATTTCCCAGAAGTGGAGTGAGGAGGAAAAGCCTTGGGCTTCAGCCCCAAGTTAAGTAAATTATATTTGATTGGTATTTGGAGTCGAATTAACATATCACGTGCCAAGAAAGTAAACATTGAAAGGAGAAAATTTGGTTCTTGTTTCTTGCTTGTGGTTTATGATCTCTCTGCTCCCCCTCCCCCGGAACAATATGAACCTGATGAAATGGTACTTAATCTGCTTTCTGTTAAGAAAGTAAATTGAGGGGCTGGAGAAATAGCACAGCAGTAGGGTGTTTGCTTTGCAAGCTACCGACCCAGGACCAACAGTGGTTTGAATCACGACATCCCAAATGGTCCTTCGTGCCTGCCAGGAGCGATTTCTGAGCACCTGAGCACCGCTGGGTGTGGCCCCAAAACAAAACAAAGGAATGTTAATTGACTTTTAAAAACCTACAGCTATTAAGTAGATCTTAATTGTGTATACTTCACTATCAGAATTATTATAATACCTATTTATCTAATATAAGCAAATACAACACATTTTTTAGAACAATTTGATCATCCCTGAATATATTATACTGAGTCTTTTTCACTCAAGTTCTAACTCCCTCTGTACTTTTACCAGAAGCCAGTGACTTATTCTATTTTCTTTGATATTGGAAATGTGGTGCCATACATAGTTAACTTTGGAGCTTACTCCTGCCTTTGTTCTCAGAGCTACTTCTGATGGTGGTCTGGGAGTCATAGGTTTTGTCAGGTATTTAACCAGAATTGACTATAGGCAAAGCCCCTGTATTTACCTTCCAGACATATTTACATTTTTTTGTCTCAGTAGAACACAGTCTTGATTATTATAGAGCTATAGCTAGACATTAAATCAGGTAATATAAATCATCTAACTTGTGCCTGGTCACAGGTTGTTCCATTAACTTAGTAATCAACTAATAATTGGATAGAAATTTTCTTAATTTCTTAGAAAAAGAAATATCCTAGTCTTTTCTGAGAGATTTTTTTAAACAAAAATTTTAATTAAATACTATGAGATACACAGTTACACAATTTTTATAGTTGAATTTCAGTCATACAATATAGAGCATTTATCCCTTTACCAGTGCACATTTCTCATCAGAGCCGCAGGATTCTGAGTGGGAGTTGGGGCACGATGTTAACAATCAGAAAGTTAGTTTGCAGAGATACTTCACTTTTTAATTATTTCCTTTACAGAGACTTGAAGTCAGCAAGAGATGAAATATTAGGTTCTTTTGAATTTTTTCCCAAGGATATATCAGATCATGCATATGAACTTCAGGGCTCCCAGAAACATGTTGGAGTCCTTCTTAGCCTTTCAAGATTGTTGATTAATCTAGCATCTATCCCAACAGTATTCCAAGCAGTATAAACTGAAACACCATGTATTAACATTTTTAACAAATGTTCTCTAAGTTTTCAGCTCTGTAGCAGATGATAAAGAAAGCTCATTAAGATGGTCTTTCAGTGAATCACAAAGCAAGTCAGAAATAATAATTTCTTTGCAAATGAAATAATAAAGTCTTTGCAAATAAAGTTAGTTTGTTTTGAGATGAAGAATATGAGCTTAGAAACATTTCAGTGCTCAGCCTGTTGGTGCTGTGTCTACCAAGGTTATATGTTGCAAGGCTTGGCTCTAGTCTAGAGCATCAATACCCGGCAGTGCTTAAGTAAAAGAACATGTAAGCTATCTTCTGTTTTATTTATTTATTTATTTATTTATTTATTTACTTCTTTATTTATTTATTGGGGGATTTTGGGCCACATCCAGTGATGCTCAGGGGTTACTCCTGGTTATGTGCTCAGAAATAGCTCCTGGCTTGGGGGATCATATGGAACTCCAGGGAATTGAACCACTGTCCTTCCTAGGCTAGCGAGGGCAAGGCAGAAACCTTATCCCTTGCTCCACCACTCCGGCCCCTATTTATTTATTCTTTTATTTAAACACCATGATTACAAAGTTATTCATGATTAGGCTTCAGTCTTACAATGTATACTACCCTTCACCCATGAACATTTCCCCCCACCAATGGCCCCACTTTCCCTCCTCTCCTCCGCCCTTTACCTGCCTCTGGGCCAGACATTTAACTCCTCTCTCTCACAGATACTCTCTCTCTCTCTCTCTCTCTCTCTCTCTCTCTCTCTCTCTCTCTCATCCATTTGTTTCCTTTTTAGACACTGTGGTTTGCATTGTTGTTAATGAAGCAGTACCATGCATATCACATTATCGCCTTTCAATACCCAGTTATTGTCCAGAGTGATTGTTTCCAACTCTCATTGTCACAATGGTCCCTTCTCTACCCTAACTGCATTATTCCACTATTTTTGGCAAACTTCCTACCATAGACTGGTCCTCCTGACCCTCATCTTCCATTCGAGCTTAGTAATCAAGAATTGCTTTTGTTGCAAGCCTTTGCTATATTTCTTTAAGCATTTTTGGGGGGTGCACCCAACAGTGCTCAGGACTCACTCCTAAATTTGTGCTCAGAGATCATTCCTGGTGGTGTTTAAAGGACCACATGGGGTGCCAGAGATTGAACCCATATCAGTTGTATGCAAGTGCCCTACCTAATATACAGTCATTTTAACTATCAGTTAGTTTTGCTTGGGATGTGGGTAATAGATTAGAAATAAATTTGAGTTCTTTTAAGACTAGCTTTTAAACTTATGGAGATGGGTCCAAAACCATCTTGAATCATGACTTAATTTGGCACTCCTAAATAAAAAATTATAGAAATATTATTAAAATGATTTTAGGAGATTAGACAAGAGTTCTCACTCACACAGTCAAGAATCGCACCTGACAATATCCAGCCAATTGAGACATGCTTCCCAGGTGATGCTGCCCTTTTTTTTTTTTTTTTTTTTTTTTTTTTTTTGGGCCACACCTGGCCAGCACTCAAGGGTTACTCTTGGCTCTGACTCAGAAATGGTCCCATATGAGATGCAGGGAATCAAACCCAGGTCCATCCTGGGAGGGCCATGTGCAAGGCAAACACCCTACTGCTGCGCTATCTCTCAGGCCTCATGTAATGCTGCTTTTCTGCTCAAAGCGAAGGAGAAGTAGGAACTCTTTTCCCATGAGGCAATGGTAAATCCATGAGATACTTAAATTTTGCACTGGGCATGGGGAATTAGAAAGGTATGTGACCTATTTCCCCAAGAAACTACACTTTCTGGTTCTTGCTATTATTTCTCAATAAACTCGTTTTGTTTGTATTTATTTGGCAGCTACATTCATCAGTGCTCCTGGAGTGGGTCAGGGAACCATATTTAGTGCTATGGAATGAATTAGGGCTGGCCATGTATAAAGCAAGTCTCACTAGTATAAAGACTTTATTACTATACCCTATATTTTCTCTCTGACTCAATAAAATCATGAAAATGTAGTTATCATGTTTTACAATTTTATAATACTGTTCATGATAAGATGATAAACATATTTTTCTGGTAAGTTAACTAAATACTTGTTTGTCTGATATCAGCACTTACTAAGGTAAGTAAATGTTTACTAAGGTAATATATTAAGAGGATGGGACCCCAAATCCTCCTACATCCAGTCCAATGGATGCTTTAGGAATGATTTCATTCACATCTTGATGGTGCTTCTTTAGATTTGGAATTTTTTTCATATAAATTGAAGATTAGGTAAAAATTTGAAGGGACTCATATACAGAATCAAAGATGTATCCTTGTGTGGCCTCCTTATATTTGACAAGTATATATGTATATACATATATATGCATATACATATATGTGACAAGTTTTGCTGTTTGATATTTATGAATTATGAATTATTTCCCTTCAGTTCTGCAAAATTTCTGAGATATTTTGCTTCCCTCTCCCTACACTGGGATTTGAAAACACCCCAGAGAGTAAACTGAAAAGATTGTAGAATTGGGGCTAGAGAGACATTCTAGTGGACTGGGCACTGAACTTGCATACACCTGGCCCCAGCTCTTTCCTCAGCATCCTATATGATCCTTCAAATCCTGACAATAGTAATTCCTGAGTGCAGAGCAAGAAACAACACCTGAGTGATATCAAGTGTGGCTCAATAAACAAGTGAACAAGCATTGTAGAACTAAACTTGTTTTTTCCTTTTTTTTTTTTTTTTTACTTCCAGGAAGCCTTTTCCACACTACTTTTTCAGTAACTGAAAACAAAAGTTTCATCATTTACTTGCTTAATGAAGGATTATTCATGCAATCTCTAATGCTCTATCAGGATCAGAGGAAAGGATTTTCTAATACCTTCAAAAGTATAGATGTAAACAGCTATACTCTTTGTCTTACTGATACTTTGGTCATTTTTATTCTCAGAGTTTGACTTTGAGTTAGGTTGGATTTATTTTTATTTTACCAAAGTATATTTTAGCAGAAGTATATCTTGCATAGTGTATGCCTTCTAAAAATGCATATGCCTAAAATTAGTTTACTTCATTTTTTTGATTGTTAAATAGACCTGTTTAAAATAAAAACAGCTTAAAGACAGTTATCTACTGTTTTTCAGTGTTTCACATAAGAATTCTTTCTTTCTTTCTCTTTCTTCTTCTTCTTCTTTCTTTCTTTCTTCTTTTCTTTCTTTCTTTCTTTCTTTCTTCCTTCCTTCCTTCCTTTCTTCCTTCCTTCTTCCTTCCTTCCTTCCTTCCTTCCTTCCTTCCTTCCTTCCTTCCTTCCTTCCTTCCTTCCTTCCTTCCTTCCTTCCTTCCTTCCTTCTTTCCTTCCTTCCTTCCTTCCTTTCTTTCTTCTTTCTTTCTTTCTTTCTTTCTTTCTTTCTTTCTTTCTTTCTTTCTTTCTTTCTTTCTTTCTTTTCTTTCTTTCTTTCTTTCTTTCTTTCTTTCTTTCTTTCTTTCTTTCTTTCTTTCTTTCTTTCTTTCTTTCTTTCTTTCTTTCTTTCTTTCTTTCTTTCTTTCTTTCTTTCTTTCTTTCTCTCTCTCTCTCTCTCTCTCTCTCTCTCTTTCTTTCTTTCTTTCTTCTTTCTTTCTTTCTTTCTTTCTTTCTTTCTTTTCTTTCTTTCTTTCTTTCTTTCTTTCTTTCTTTCTTCTTTCTTTCTTTCTTTCTTCTTCTTTCTTTCTTTCTTTCTTTCTTTCTTTCTTTCTTTCTCGCTCACTTTCTTTCTTTTAGTCTTCGTTTTTTTCTTGGGTTTTAGCCACACCCAGAGGTGCTCAGGGATTACACCAGGGCTCTGCACTCAGTAATCAGTCCTGGCAGGCTTGGGAGATCATACGAGATGACAGAGATTGAACTCAGGTCTGCAGCTTGCAAGACAAACCCCCTACTTATCGCTCCTTAATAGTTTGAAATTCACCTATCCAATCTGCCAGTAGCATTTGCCAGTTTCTGTAACAATTTTATATCCTATAAACCAGGGCAACATCATTATTTATTAACCATTCTTTCTATTGTACATAAAAAACAATATTGACAAGTTTTATTTTCTCTGTAAAAAATAAAAAATCAGGTTGTTATTTTCTATTACTTAGGGAATTTTATAATTTAGCATCCAAATTTTCTAAAATTAGATGTATCAATTTTGCAGTTATGCCTAAAGGGGAAATGTTTCAGGTTGACACAAGTTAGAGTTTCAATTGGAACTTGTTATACCATTTCTAGTGTATATAACATATACTTGCTGGCAAATATTATAGTCAAAGAAGATTAATTGGAGGTTAAATTGGGCACAAAAGAATTACATTATAGATGCCAACATTACAATGTCTATTTTTATTTTGTGAATGTTCTTAAATTAGGTAGTATTCTTAAAGTTGAAGTCAGAAAGCAGAAGGCTGTAGTGGTTTATTAAAATATTTAGAACATCTTTTCTTTTGTTTGTATGTGTGATTAACTTATGTATGTTTATTGATATGCATCATAATAAATAGTCCATTTCTTTCCCAAACATTTGATGGAACCTGGGGCGCAGGGCATAATCTGGGAGCAATGCTTTCTGTGAGACTCTGTTTTCTGAAATGAACATTTCAATCCCATTCTATTGAAGCATACTCTGACAGATGTTTAATAGACATGTGGAAGTTAAGAAGAAAGTAACTTATGCTCTCTTGAAGATTTTAACATTATCCGATGCCGTATTTACATAAAGTCTTTGATTAGCAATATTTGTTGACATTACTCTCTATGGTTATAGCAAAATCCATTCTCAGTATCAAGTACATGTTTTATTGCCTAAAATTAGATTATCAATATTCTGATTCTTTTTTGACTCTGGATAAACTAAAAAATTTAAATACTCATGATGAGAGGGTAAAAAGTATATATAAGGGGAGTCAGTTGGAAGAAAAAACTATGAGACAATTAATTCCTATTCATTTAGGAGTTAATGTTAGGAAACAGAGTTAAATTGTTCTCATATTTCTGGCTTCAGTTTTGGTGCCTTCTCTAAGCACTCCCAACAGTAAGGAAATTCTTTGATGGTGTATTTTGATTGGCCCTGTTAATATTGAATGTCTTAAAGCTTATGGATGGGACTCCTATTAGAGCAAATAGGCCCAGGCTTGGGCTCAGTAAGTGATTGATGTTCTGGTCTCTAATATTCATATTCCAAGCATTCATACACTTGTAAATGAAGGTAATTAGGTAACATCCTAATTTCTAGGATGTTAATTTTACATAGCTCATAGCTTGTATTAAAACTCTGATGAAAAATTTTGAGAGCTTTTTAGAAAAGAAATCCTTTTTGAAACTAAAGAAAACAACCGATAAATTAGAAATGACATGCTGAAGGTGATGTAGATATAAAGTAAACTTTCAAAATTGAGACAGAAAAAAAACAGGCATTTTATTCAATATGGAAAGTAAATTTAAGAATAACTGTGCATAGAATTCAAATAAATTCAAATAAAAACAACAAGGTATTTTATAGCAATTATACCACTTTATACCAGTGAAGATGACACATAGCAAAGATATTGGGAATAATTTGTGTTGGTGGGGCTTTGGTAAAAAGGAACTCTCATTCACTGCTAGTAGGAATACTGTCTGGTGCAACCTCTATGAAATAAAATGGAGGGTTCTTTGTAAACTCAGAATCAAACCCAGAAATACTGCTTTTGAGTACTATCTCTAGGACAATAAAACAGTCATCCAAAAGGATGTATGCACACCACTATTCATCACAGAACACAACTATCATGACAATGTTAATGAGTGAGAGAAGTAGAATACATGTCTCGAATACAGAAAGGTTGTGTGGGTGGAGAGATATGGGGTGCATTGGTGACGGAAATGTTGCACTGGTGAAAGGGGGTATTCTTTTCGTGACAAAACCCAACTGCAGTCATGATTGTAATCATGGTGTTTTAATAAAGAGTTAAAATCAAGCTAGATATACAGACAAGTGTATAATGGAAATATAGTACAGTGGAATACTATATAGCTGTAAGAAATGATGCAAAATTTTTTTAAAAAGAAATGTTGCAAAGATGCAATTCGCTGCAATATGAATGGAACTGGAAGATATGGAAAAGGAAATAAATCATAAGAAGAAAGATAAATATAGAATGATACCATTTATATCTGGTCTTTGGAGTAACTGCATGGATAAATAAAATGGCTTAAAAGGGGTTTGTTGAGACCACTCTAAGGTCAGAGTATAGGGAGAAGAAAAGAAATTGAATGGAAGAGGAGAAAGACAAATATGAAAGGACAGGGACCAAGGGATTTCAGGTGCATTGGTGGTGTTAAGAGCGGAACTAAATATCCAAGCCAGAGTAACCACAATAAAATTATGAGACCCAAATTTTAACAATCACAATTTTAAAAGAGCCCGT